>NW_027521319.1:0-96588 GCF_052094955.1 Ictidomys tridecemlineatus
CTTGCAGAGAGAAGAGGTTGGAGACTGGAGTGCAGAAGGCCTGTTACCGAGAGCAGAGATTGGAGACCGGGGTGCAGAAGGACTGTTACTGAGAGCAGAGTTTGCAGACTGGGGTGCAGAAGGACTGTTACAGATAGCACAATTTTGAAACTAGTTTGCAGAAGGATCTTAACAGAGAGCATTTCGGAGACTGAGGTTAAGAAGGACTGTTACGGAGAGCAAAGGTTGGAAACTCGGGTGCAGAAAGATTTTTGCAGAGAGCAGAGTTTTCAGACTGAGGTGCAGAAGGACTGTTTCAGAGAGCAGAGGTTGGAGACTGAGGTGCAGAAGGATCGTTGCAAGGAGAAGAGGTGGGAGACTGGGGTGCAGACGGCCTCTAACAGAGAGCAGAGTTTGGAGACTGGGGTGCAGAAGACCTGTTAAAGAGAGCAGAGGTTGGAGACTGGGGTGCAGAAAAATGTTTACAGAAAGCACATTTTGGAGACTGGGGTGCAGAAGGATCGATGCAGAGAGCAGAGGTTTAAGACTGAGGCTTAGACGGACTGTTACAGAGAGCAGAGGTTGGAATCTGAGGTGCAGAAGGACTGTTACAGAAAGCACAGGTTGGAAATTGGGGTGCAGAAGGACAGTTATAGAGAGAAGAGGTTGGAGACTGCGGTACAGAAGGACTGTTAGAGAGAGCAGAGTTTGAAGACTTTGGTGAAGAAAGACCGGTATAGAGAGCAGATGTTAGAGACTAGGGTGCAGAAGGACTTTTACAGAGACCAGACGTTAGAGACTGAGGTGTAGAAGGATTGTTACAGAGAGCAGAGGTTCGAGATTGGGGTGCAGAAAATTCGTTACAGAGAGAAGAGGTTGGAATCTGAGGTGCAGAAGGACTGTTACAGAGAGCAAAGGTTGGAGACTAGGGTGCAGATGGACTGTTGCAGAGAGAAGAGTGTGGAGACTGAGGTGCAAAAAGACTGTTAAAGAGATCAGAGGTTGGAGACTGAGGTGAAGAAGGATTTTTACAGAGAGGAGAGGTTGGAGACTTAAGTGTAGAAGGACTGTAACAGAGAGTAGAGCTTGGAAACTTGGGTGCAGAAGGATCATTACAAAGAGCAGAGGTTGGAAACTGACATGCAGAAGGATCGTTGCAGAGAGCAGAGGTTGAAGACTGATGTGCAGAAAATTTGTTACAGAGATCAGAGGTTGGAGACTGGGGTCAGAAAGACAGTTACAAAGAGCACAGTTTTGAGACTGGGGTTCAGAAGAAATGTTGCAGTGAGAAGAGACTAGAGACTGCGGTACAGAAGTACTGTTACAAATACCAGAGGGTGGAGACTGGGGTGCAGAAGGAATGTCACAGAGAGCAGAGTTTGGAAACTGGGGTGCAGAAAAATGATACAGAGAGCAGAGGCGGGAGACTGGGTGAGAAGAGCTGTTGCAGAAAACAGACGTTGGAGACTGGGGTGCAGAAGTATCATTGCAGATAGCAGAGGTTGGAGACTGGAGTGCAGTAGGATAGTTACAGAGAGCACAGTTTAAAGACTGGGGTGCAGAAGAGATGTTGCAGAGAGCATAGGTTGGAGACTAGGGTGCAGAAGAACTGTAGCAGAGAGCAGAGGTTTGAGACTGGGGTGTAGAAGGACTGTTGCAGAGAGCAGACATTGGAGACTGGGATGTAGAAGGATCGTTCCAGAGAGCAGATGGTGGTTACAGGTGTGTAGAAAAACTTTTGCAGAGAGCAGAGGTTGGAGACTGGGGTGCAGAAAAACTGTTACAGAGAGCAGAGGTTGGAGACTGAGGTGCAGAATAACTGATATGGAAAGTAGAGTTTGGAGACTGGGGTGCAGAAGGACTGTTACAGAGAGAAGAGTTTGTAGCCTGAGGTGCAGAATGACTGCTGCAGAGAACAGAGTTTGGATACTGGGGTGCAGAAGGGCCGTTGCAGAGAGATGAGGTTGGAGACTGAGGTGCAGAATGACTGTTACAGAGAGCAAAGTTTGGAAAATGGATTTCAGAAGGATCTTACAGAGAGCAGAGGTTGGAGACTGGGATGCAGAAGGACTGTTACAGAGAGAAGAGGTTTAAGACTGGGGTGCAGAAGGCCTGTTACAGAGAGCAGACTTTGGAGACTGAGTTGCAGAAGACCTGTTACAGAGAGCAGATGTTGGAGAATGGGGTGCAGAAGGATTGTTACAGATATCACAGTTTGGAGATTCGGGTTTAGAAGGATTGTTGCAGACAGCAGATGTTTCAGACTGAGGCTTAGAAGGTTCGTTACAGAGAGCAGAGGTTGGAGTCTGAGGTGCAGAATGACTGTTGCAGAAAGCAGAGGTTGGCAATTGGGGTGCAGAAGGACCGTTATAGAGAGCAGAGTTTGGAGACTGGGGTGCAGAAGGACTGTTACAGAGAGCAGACGTTGGACACAGAGGTGCAGATGGATTGTTACAGAGAGCAGAGATTGGATACTGGGGTTCAGAAGGACCATTACAGAGAGCAAAAAATGGAGACCGAGGTTCAGAAGGACTTTTACAGAGAGCAGAGGTAGGAGACTGAGGTGCAGAAGGATCGTTGCAGAGAGAAGAATTTAGAGTCTGGGGTGCAGAAGGACTGTTATAGAAAGCAGAGGTTGGCAAATGGGGAGAAGATGGACCATTACAAAGAGAAGAGTTTGGAGACTGTGATACAAAAGGACTTTTACAGAGGTCAGAGTTTGGAGACTGGGTAAAAGAAGGATCATTGCAGAGAGCAGATGTTGGAATCTGGGGTGCAGAAGGACTATTACAGATAGCACAGTTTTGAGACTCGGGTGCAGAAAAAATATTGCAGAGAGCAGAGTTTGGAGACCTGGGTGCAGAATGACTGATACAGGGAGAAGTGTTTGGATAAGGTGGTGCAGAAGGATCTTACAGAGAGTAGAGGTTGGTGACTTGGGTGCAGAAGGACTGTTGCAGAGAGCAGAGGTTGGAGACTGGGGTGCAGAAGGACTATTACAGAAAGCACAGTTTCGAGACTGGGTTGCAGAAGAATCTTACAGAGAGCATTTTGGAGACAGAGATGCAAAAGAAGTGTTACAAGAGCAGAGGTTTAAGACTGGGGTGCAGAAGGATTGTTGCAGAGAGCAGCGTTTTCAGACTGAGGTGCAGAAGTACTGTTGCAGAGAGCAGATGTTGGATCCTAGGGTGCAGAACGATCGCTGCAGAGAGCAGAGGTTGGAGACTTGGGGGCAAAAGGCCTATTAAAAAGAGCAAAGTTATAAGACTGGGGTGCAGAAGGCCTGTTACAGGGAGCAGAATTTGGAGATTGGGGTGCAGAAGGACTGTTACAGAGAGCAGAGTTTGGAGAGTTGGATGCAGAAGGATCTTACAGAGAGCAGAGTTTGAAGACTGAGGTTCAGAAAAACTTTTACAGAGTAGAGTTTGAAGACTGAGGAGCAGAAGGAACGTTGTCGAGAGCAGAGGTTGGAGACTGATGTTCAGACGAATTGTTACAGAGATCACAGGGTGGAGACTGGAGTGCAGAAGGAGTGTTACAGAGAGCAGAGTTTAAAGATTGGGGTGCAGAAGAACTGTTACTGAGAGCAGAGGGTGGAGACTGGGGTGCAGAGGACTTTTGCAGAGTGCAGAGTTTGGAGACTGAGGTGCAGAAGAACTGTTACAGAGAGCAGAGTTTGGAGACTGGGGTGTAGAAAGACTAATACAGAAAGTAGAGATTGGAGACTGGGGTGTAGAAGGACTGTTACAGAGAGCAGAGTTTGGAGACTGCGGTACAGAAGGACTGTTACAGGGAGTAGAGTTTGGAGACTGAGGTTCTATAGGATCATTGCAGAGAACTGATGTTGTAGACTGGTGTGTAGAAGTATCTTACAGAGATCATAGTTTGGAGACTGAGCTGCATATGGACTGTTACAGAGACCAGTGGTTGAAGACTGGGGTGCAGAAGGATCATTCCAGAGAGCAGAGGTTGGAGACTGAGGTGCGGAATGATCGTTGATGAGAGCAGAGGTTGGAGAATATGGTGGAGAACAATACTTACAGAGAGCAGATGTTGGAGACTGGGGTGCAGAAGGACTGTTACACAGTGCAGAGTTTGGAGAATGGGGTACAGAATAACTGTTGTAGAGACCAGAGGTTGAAGACTGGGGTGCAGAAAGAACATTGCATATAGCAGAGATTGGAGACTGGATTTCAGAAGTAATATACAAAGAGGAGTGTTTTAACACTGAGGTGCAGAAGGACTGTTGCAGAGAGCAAAGGTTGGAGATTGGGCCGCAGTAGGACTGTTGCAGAGAGCAGAGGTTGGAGTCTGAGGTGCAGAGGGACGGTTACAGAAAGCATAGTTTAGAGACTGGGTTGCAGAAGGACTGATACAGAAATCAGACTTTGGAGACTGTGGTGCAGAAGGACCATTACAGAGATAAGAGGTTGGAGACAGCAGTACAGAAGGACGGTTACAGAGAGCAGAGGTTGGAGATTGGGGTGGAAAAGGAATATTGCAGAGAGCAGATTTTGGAGACTTGGCTGCAGAAGGACTGTTGCGGCGAGCAGAGGTTGAAGACTGGAGTGCAGGTGGACTGTTGCAGAGAGCAGAGTTTGCATACCGAGGTGCAGAAGACCCTTACAGAGAACAGAGGTTTGATCCTGTGGTACAGAAGAACTGTTACAGGGAGCAAAGTTTGGAGACTGGGGTGCAGAATAAGTGTTGTGGATAACAGAGTTTGGAGAGTGGGGTGCAGAAGGACCATTGCAGATAGCAGAGGTTGGAGACTGGGTTTCAGAACGATCATACAGAGAGCAGAGTTTGGACACTGAGGTGCAGAAGGACTGATGCAGAGAACAGAGGTTGGAGATTGGGGCGCAGTAGAACTGTTTCAGAGAGCAGAGGTTAAAGTCTGAGGTGCAGAATGACTGTTACAGAGAGCAAAGTTTAGAGACCGGGGTGCAGAAGGACTGATACAGAAAGCAGAGTTTGGAAACTGGGGTGCAGAAAGACCGTTACAGAGAGCAGAGATTAAAGACTGAAGTACAGAAGGAAGGTAACAGAGAGCAGAAGTTGGAGACTGGGGTGGAAAAGGACTGTTGCAGAAAGCAGATTTTGAAGACTGGGTTGCAGAAGGACTGTTGCAGAGCGCAGAGGTTGCAGACTGAGGTGCAGAAAGACTGTTACAGAGAGCAAAGTTTGGAGAATGGGGTGTAGAAAGAACCTTTCAGAGAACAGAGATTGAAGACTGCGGTACAGAAGAACTGTTGTAGAGAACTAGGTTGGAGACTGGGGTGCATAGGGACCATTGCAGAGAGTAGACGTTAGAGACTGTGGTGCAGAAGGAATGTTACCGAGAGAAGAGTTTGGAAACTGGGGTGCAAAAGAATCTTCCAGTGAAAAAAGTTTGGAGACTGGGGTGAAGAAGGATTGTTGCAGAGAGCAGACTTTGGAGACTTGGGTGCAGAAATATCGTTATAGAGAACAGAGGGTTGAGACTGGGGGTGCCGAAGGACTGTTACAGAGAGCAGAGGTTTGAGACTGGGGAGCAGAAAAACTGTGGCAGAGGACAGAGGTTTGAGACTGGGGTTGAGGAGAATCGTTGCAGAGAGAAGAGGTTGGAGACTGAGGTGCAGAAGTCCTGTTACAAAGAGCAGATTTTGGAGACTGTTGTGCAGCAGGACTGTTACAGAGTGCAGAGTTTAAAGACTAAGTTGCAAAAGGATCTTAGAAAGAGCAGACTTGTGAGACTGAGGTGCAGCAGGACTGTTACAGAGAGCAGAGGTAGGAGACTGGGGTGCAGAAGGGTCCTTGCAGAGAGCAGAGTTTTCAGACTGAAGTGCAGAAGAACTGTTGCAGAGAGCAAATGTTGAAGACTGGGGCACAGAAGGATTGTTACAGAGAGCAGAGGTTGGAGACTGTAGTGCATAAAGATCTTACAGAGAGCAGAGATAGATGACTATGGTGCAGAAGGACTGTTGCCGAGAGCAGAGGTTGAAGACTCGGGTGAAGAAAAATCATTGCAGAGAGAAGAGGTTGGAGACTGGGGTTTGAAGGCCTGTTACAGAGAGAAGAGTTTCGAGACTGGGTTGCAAAATTCCTGTTACAGAGAGCAGAGGTTGGAAACACTCTGCAGAAAGACTGTTACAGAGAGCAGAGTTTGGAGACTCGGGTGTAGTAGGGTCTTACAGAGAACAGATGTAGGAGACTGAGGTGCAGAAGGATCGTTGCAGAGAGCAGCGTTTTCAGACTGAGTTGCAGAAGAACTCTTGCAGAGAAAAGATTTTGGAGACTGGTGTTCAGAAACACTGTTGCAGAGAGAAGAGTTTGGAGACTGGGGTGAAGAAGGATCGGTGCAGAGAGAAGAGGTTGGAGACTGGTGTGCAGAAGGACAGTTACAGAGTGCAGAGTTTGGAGTCTGGGTTGGAGAAGGATCCTACAGAGGTTGAAGAATGAGGTGCAGAAAGAATGTTACAGAGAGTAGATGTTGGAGACTGAGGTGCAGAAGTAACTTTGAGGAGTACAGAGTTTGGAGACTGAGGTGCAGAAGGATTGTTAAAGAGAGCAGAGGTTGGAGACTGGGGTGCAGAAGGACTGTTGCAGATAGCGGATTTTGGAGTCTGTGGTGCAGAAGGACTGTTGCAGAGAGTAGAGGTTGGAGACTGAGGTGCAGAAGGACTGTTATAGGGAGCAGAGTTTGGAGACTGGGGTGCGGAAGGACTGACACAGAAAGCAGAGACTGGAGTCTGGGGTGCAGAAAGACTGTTATTGAGAGCAGATGTTGGATTATGCAGTACAGGAGGACTGTGACACAGAGCAGAGGTTGGAAACTGGGGTGCAGAAGGACTGTAAATGAAAGCAGATGTTGATAACTAGGGTGCCGGAGGAATGCTGCAGAGAGCAGAGTTTGGAGACTGGGGTGCAGAAGAACTGTTGCGGAGAGCAGAGTTTGGAGACTGAGGTGCAGAAGTACTGTTGTAGTGATCAGAGCCTGGAGACTGAGGTGCAGTAGGATCATTGCAATGAGCAGAGGTTAAAGACTGGGGTGCAGAAGGACTGATAGAGAAAGCAGGGATAGAAGTTTGTGGTGAAGAAAAAAGGTTACAGAGATCAGAGGTTGGACTGCAGTACAGAATTTCTTTTACAGAGAGCAGTGGTTGAAGTCTGGGATGCAGAAGGACTGTTGCAAAGATCAGATGTTGCTAACTAGGGTGCAGAAAGACTGTTGCAGAGAGCAGCGGTTGGAGACTCGGGTGCAGAAGGACTGAAACAGAAAGCAGAGTGTGAAGACTGGGGTGCAGAAAGACTCTTACAGAGAGCAGATGTTGGACACTAGGTTGCAGAAGGACTGTTAAAGAGAGCAGATTTTAGAGACTGGGGTGCAGAAGAACTGTTGCAGAGAGCAGAGGTTGGAGACTGGGATGAAGAAGAATTGTTGCAGAGAGAAGAGTTTGGAGACTGGGGTGCAGAAGAACTTTTACAGAGAGCAGAGTTTTTTAGACTGCATTTAAAAGTATCTTACAGAGAGCAGAGTTTTGAGACTGAGGTGCAGAAGGACTGTTGCAAAGATCAGATGTTGGAGACTGCAGTACAGAAGGACTTTTGCAGAGAGCTGAGTTTGGAGACTTGGGTACACAAGGACTTTTTCAGAGAGCAGATGTTGGAGACTGTTGTTCAGAAAAACTGTTGCAGTTAGCAGAAGTTAGAGAATGGGGTACAAAAAGACTTTTGCAGAGAGCAGAGGTTGGAGACTGAGGTTCAGATGGATGGATAATGAAAGCAGAGGTTGGAGACTGGCGTGCAAAAAGACCTTTACAGAGAGCAGAGTTTGGAGACTGTGGTACAGAAGGACTATTACAGAGAGCAAGATTGGAGACTGGGGAGCAGAAGAACTGCTGCAGAGTACAGAGGTTGGAGACTGGGGAGCAGCAGGACCGTTGCAGAAAGCAGAGGTTAGAGACTGGCATGGAAAAGGAATATTACAGAGAGCAGATTTTGGAAACTGGGGTGCAGCAAGATCTTTCGAGAACAGAGGTTGGAGAGTGAGTTTCAGAAAAATCATTGCAGAGAACAGAGGTTGGAGACTGGGGTACAGAAGGATCGTAGCAGTCAGCAGAGTTTCCAGACTGAGATGCAGAAGAACTCTTACACAGAGCAGAGGTTGAAGACTGAGGTGAAGAGGGACAGTTACAGAGAGCAGATGTGGGAGACAGGGGTGCAGAACTGATACAGAGCAGAAGTTGGAGACTGAGGTACAGAAAGACTGTTAGAGAGAGCAGAGGTTGGAGACTCAGGTGCAGAAGGAAAATTGCAGAGAGCAGAGTTTTCAGACTGAGGTACAGAAGAACTGTTGTAGAGAGCAGATGTTGGAGATTGGGGTGCACAAGGACTGTTGCAGCGAGCAGAGATTGTAGACTGGGGTGCAGAGGGATCGTTCCAGAGAGCAGAGGTTGGAAAGCGGGGTGCAAAAGGACTGTTACAGAGAGCATAGATTGAAGACTGGGGTGCAGAAGGACTGTTGCAGAGAAGATTATGGAGACTAGGGTGTAGAAAGACTGTTTCAGAGAGCAAAGGTTGGAGACTGGGGTGCAGAAGGACTGTTGCAGAGACTAGACGATGGAGACTGGGTTGGAGAAGGACTGTTGCAGAGAGCAGATGTTGGAGACTGGTGTAGAGAAGAAATATTGCAGAGAGCAGTATTTGGAGACTGGGGTGCATATGGACTATTTCAGACAGCAGAGGTTGCAGACTGAAGTGCATAAGGACTGATACAGAGAGCAGAGTTTTGAGAATGTGGTGCAGAAGGATTGATACAGAAAGCAGAGGTTGGAGAATGTGGTGCAGAAGGACCCTTAAAGAGAACAGAGGTTGGAGACTGCAGTAAAGAAGGACTGTTACTAAGAGCAGAGGTTTGAGACTGGGGTGCAGAATAACTGTTTTAGAGATTAGAGTTTGGAGACTTCGTTGCAGAAGGACCATTGCAGAAAGCAGAGGTTGAAGAGTGGGTTTCAGAAGGATCTTACAGAGAGCAGAGTTTGCACACTGAGGTTCAGAACGACTGTTGCAGAGAGCAGAGGTTTGAGATTGGGGCACAGAAGGACTTTTGGAGAGAACAGAGGTTGAAGTTTGAGGTGCAAGAGGACTGTTACAGAGAGCAGAGGTCGGAGACTGGGGTGAAGAATGACTGATACATAACGCAGAGTTTGGAGACTCGGGTGCGTAAGGACCGTAACAGAGAGCAGAGGTTGGAGACTGCAGTACAGAAAGACTGTTACAGAGAGCAGAGGTTGGAGACAGGTGTGCAAAATTATCTTACAGAGACCATAGGTTGGAGACTGGGGTGCAGAAGGACTGTTGCAGAGCAGATCATGGAGACAAGGGTGTAGAAGGACTGTTACATTGAACAGAGGTTGTAGACTGGGGTGCAGAAGCATCATACAGAGAGCAGAGTTTGGAGACTGAGGTGCAGAAAAACTGTTTGCAGAGAGCAGAGACTGGGGTGCAGAAGGACTGATACAGAGGGCAGAGTTAGGAGACTGGTGTGCAGAAGCATCTTACAGCGAGCGAAGTATGGAGCCTGAGGTGCAGAATGACTGTTGCAGATAGCAGAGGTTGGAGACTGGGGTGTAGAAGGACTGTTAAAGAGAGCAGAGTTTGGAGACTTGGGTGCAAAAGGCCTGTTACAGAGAGAAGAGGTTAGAGACTGGAGTGCAGAAGGCCTCTGACAGAGAGTAGAGATGGGAGACTGAGGTGCAGAATAACAGTTGCAGAGAACAGAAGTTTGAGACTGGGGTGCATAATGACCGTTGCTGAGAGAAGTGTTTGGAGACTGATGTGCAGAAGGACTTTTACAGAGAGCACAGGTAGGAGACTGGGGTGCAAAATGAATGTTGCAGAGAGCAGAGGCTAAAGACTGGGGTGCAGGAGGACTGTTACAGAAAACAGAGGTTAGAGACTGAGGAGCAGAAAGATTGTTAAAGAGTGCAGAGTTTGGAGAGTGGGTTCAGAAGTACTTATTGATAAAGCATATGTTGAAGACTGGGGTGCAGAAGGACGGATAAAGAGAGCAGAGGTTGGAGACTCTGGAACAGAAGGACTGCTACAGAGTGCAGAGGTTTGAAAATAGGGCACAGAAGAACTGTTGCAGAGAACAGATGTTGGAGACTGGGGTGCAGAAGCACCTTTGCAGAGAGCAGAGGTTGGAGACTGAGGTGCAGCATTATTGTTACAGAGAGCAGAGATTGGAGATGGGGTGAAGAATGACTGTTTCAGTGAGCAGAGTTTGCAGACTGGGTTTCAGAAGGTTCTCACAGAAAAAAGAGGTTGGAGACTAATGTACAGAAGGACTGTTACAGCGAGCAGAATTTGGAGACTGAGGTGCAGAGGGATTGTTTCAGAGAGCAGAGATTTCAGACTGAGGTATAAAAAAACTGTTGCAGAGAGCAGATGTTGGAGACTGGGTGAACAAGGACTGTTGTAGCAAGCACAGGTTGGAGACAGGGTGCTGAAGGATTGTTGCAGAGAGCAGAGGTTGGAGACTGTGGTGCAGAAAGACTGATAAAGAAAGCAGAGGTTGGAGACTGGAGTGCAGAAGGCCTATTACAGAGAGCAGAGTTTGGAGACTGGTGTGCAGAAGGATCTTACAGAGATCAAAGTTTGGAGACTGAGGTCCAGAAGCGCTGTTGAAGAAAGTAGAGTTTGGAGACTGAGGTGCATAAGGACCGTTTCAGAGAGCAGAGCTTGGAGACTGAGGTGTAGAATGATTGATATAGAGAGCAGAGGTTGGAGACTGGGGTGCAGAAGGACTGTTGCAGAGAGCAGTGGTTTTATTTTTTTTTATTTTTTTTTTTGAGGTTTTCTAATAAACCCTTTTATTTATTTATTTTTTTTTATTTTATTTTTTTTATTGTTGGTCGTTCAAAACATTACACAGTTCTTAATACATCATCTTTCACAGTTTGATTCAAGTGGGTTATGAACTCCCAACTTTACCCCGTATACAGATTGCTGTTTCACATCAGTTACCCTTCCATTGATTGGAGCAGTGGTTTTAGACTGGGATGTAGAATATCTGTTGCAGAGAGTAGAGGTTGGAGATTTGGGTGAAAAAGGACTGTAGCAGAGAGCAGAGGTTGGAGACTAAGGTGAAGAAGGACATTTACACAGAACAAAGGTTGGAGACTCGGGTGCAGAAGGTCTAAGACAGAAAGCAGAGCTTGGAGACTCCTGTGCAGAAGGACCCTTACCGAGAGCTGTGGTTGGAGACTGCAGTACAGAAGGACTGTTAAAAAGAGCAGAGGTTTGAGACTGGGGTGGAGAATAACTGTTGCAGAGAGCAGATGTTGGAGACTGCTGTGCAAAAGGACTGTTGCAGAGAGCAGAGGATGGAGACTGGGGTTCAAGAGGACTGTTTCAGAAAGCAGAGTTTGCAGACTAAGTTGCACAAGGACTGATACAGAGGGCATAGTTTGGAGACTGTGGTTCGAAACGACTGATTCAGAAAGCAGAGGTTGGATACTGGAGTACATAAGGACACTTACGGAGAAAAGAGTTTGGAGGCTGTGGTACAGAAGAACTTTTACAGAGAGCAGATGTTGTAGACTGTGGTGCAGAAAGACTGTTGCAGAGAACAGCAGTTTGAGACTGTGGTGGATAAGGACCCTTGCTGAGAGAATAGGTTGGAGACTGATTTGCAGATGGATTGTTACAGAGAGCATAAGTTGGAGACTGAGGTGCAGAAGAACTGTTACGAAGAGTAGAGTTTGGAGACTTGGGTGCAGAAGGACTTATACAGAGATCAGAGGTTGGAGACTGGGGTAAAGAAGGAATGTTGCAGAGTGCAGAGTTTCAAACTGGAGTGCAGAAAGACTGTTGCAGAGAGCACAGGTTGGAGGCGGGGTGCAGAAGGACTGTTACGGAGAGCAGAAGTTGAAGCCTGTGGTGCAGAAGGTCTGATACAGTAAGCAGAGTTTAGAGACAGGGATGAAGAAAGACCATTACAGATATCAGAGGTTGGATACAGGTGTGCAGAAGGACATTACAGGGAGCAGAGGTTCGAGATGGGGTGTAGAAGGAGTGTTGCAGGGAGAAGAATTTGGAGACTGGGGTGCAGAAGGACTGTTGCAGAGAGCAGAGGTTAAAGACTGTGGTGCAGAGAAACTGTTACAGAGAGCAGAGTTTGGACACTGGGGTGAAGAAGGATCATTGCAGAGAGCAGAGACTGGAGACTTGAGTGCAGAAGGACTGTTACAGAGAGCAGAGTTTGGAGACTGAGGTGAAAAAGAACTGTTTGAGAGAGCAGATTTTGAGACTGGGGTGCAGGACTGATACAGAAAGCAAATGTTGGAGACTGGGGTGCAGAATTATTGTTGCAGACAGAAGAGGTTGGAGACTGGGTTTCAGAAGGACTCTTGCAGAGAGCAGAATTTGGAGACTTAGGTGCAGAAGGACTGTTACAGAGAGCAGAGGTTGGAGACTGAGGTGAAAAAGAACTGTTTGAGAGAGCAGATTTTTGAGACTGGGGTGCAGGACTGATACAGAAAGCAAATGTTGGAGACTGGGGTGCAGAATTATTGTTGCAGACAGAAGAGGTTGGAGACTGGGTTTCAGAAGGACTCTTGCAGAGAGCAGAATTTGGAGACTTAGGTGCAGAAGGACTGTTACAGAGAGCAGAGGTTGGAGACTGGGATGCAGAAGGACTGTTGCAGAGAATAGAGGTTAAAGACTGGGGTGCAGAAAGATGGTGGAAGAGAGCAGAATTCTCAGTTGAGGAGCAGAAGGACTAATGCCGAGAGCAGATGTTGGAGACTGAGGTGCAAAAGGACTGTTGCAGAGAGCAGAGGTTGGAGATTTGTTTTCAGAAGGACTGTTCCAGAGAGGAGATGTTGGAGACTGGGGTGCAGAAAACTGTTACAGAGAGCAGAGTTTTGAGAAGGGGTGCAGAAGGACTGTTACAGAGAGCAGATTTTGGAGATTGGTTTGCAAAAGTATCTTCCCGAGATTAGAGTTTGAAGACTGAGATGCATTAGGACTGTTACAGAGAGTAGAGGTTGGATACTGAGGTGCAGAAGGTCAATTGCAGAGAGCAGAGGTGGAAGACTGAGGTGCAGAAGGACTGTTACAGAGAGCAGAGGTTGGAGACTGAGGTGCAGAAGGACTGATAACGAAAGCAGAGTTTAAAGACTGGGGTGCAGAAGAACCACTACAGAGAGCAGAGGTTGGGAACTGCGGTGCAGAAGAACTGTTACAGAGAGCAGAGGTTTGAGACTGGGGTTCAGAAGGACTGTTGTAGAGAGCAGACGTAGAAGACTGGAGTGCAGAAAAATTTTTGCAGAGAGCAGAGGTTGGAGACTGAGGTGCAGAAGGACTGTTACAGAGAGCACAGGTTGGAGACTGAGGTGCAGAAAGACCGTTGAAGATAGCAGAGTTTGGAGACTGGGGTGCAGAAGGATCTTACAGAGTGCAGAGGTTGGAGACTTAAGTGCAGAAGTACTGTTGTAGAGAGCAGACGTAGGAGACTGGGTTGCAGAAGGATTGTTGCAGAGAGCAGAGTTTGGAGACTGGGGTGCACGACTGGTAAGAAAGCAGAGGTTGGAGACTGGGGTGCCGAAGGACCGTTACAGAGAGCTAAGATTGGAAACTGGGGTGCAAAAAGAGTTTTACAAAGAGCAGATATTGGAGACTGGGAAGCGGAAGGACTGTTGCAAGAACAGAGGTTTAAGACAGGGTTGCAGAAGGACCTTTGCAGAGAGCAGAGTTTGGAGACTGAGGTGCAGAAGGATTGTTACAGAGAGCAGAGTTTGGAGACTGAGGTGCAGAAGGATTGTTACAGAGAGCAGAGTTTGGAGACTGCAGTGCAGAAAACTGTTACTGAGAGTAGAGTTTGGACACTGGGGTAAAGAAGCATATTACAGCGAATAGAGGTTGGAGAGTGGGGTGAAGAAGGACCTTTGCAGAGAGCAGAATTTGAAGATTGGGGTGCAGAAGGATTGTTACAGAGAACAGAGTTCGGATATTGAGGTGCAGAAGGACTGTTGCATAGAGCAGAAGTTGGAGATTTGGGTGCAGAAGGACTATTGCAGAGAGAAGAAGTTAAAGAATGATGTGCAGAAGGACTGTTACAGAGAGCAGATGATGGAGACAGTAGTGCAGAAGGAATGATACAGAAAGAAGAGTTTGAAGACTGGAGTACAGGAGGACCAGTACAGAGAGCAGAGGATGGAGTCTGCAGTACAGAAAGACTGTTACAGAGAGCAGAGCTTGATGACTGGGGTGCAGAAGGACTGTTGCAGAGATTAGATGATGAAGACTGGGGTTCAGTAAGACTGTAGCAGAAAGCAGACGTTGGAGACTGTGGTGCAGAATGACTGATACAGAAACCAGTGTTTGAAGACTGGGGTTCATAAGGGTCTTACAGAGAGTAGAGGTTGGAGACTAGGGTGCAGAAGGACTGTTCAGAGAGCAGACGTAGGGGACTGGGGTGCAGAAGGATCCTTCCAGAGAGCAGAGGTTGGCAACTGGGGTGTAGAAGGACTTTTGCAGAGAGCAGAGGTTGGAGACTGAGGTGCAGAAAGGCTGCTACAGGGAGCAGAGTTTGGAGACTGGGATGCAGAAAGACTGTTGCAGTATTGAGAGGTTGGAGACTGGGTTGGAGAAGAAATGTCACAGAGAGCAGAGTTTGTAAACTGGGGTGCGGAAAGACCATTACAGAGAGCAGAGTTTGGAGACTGCAGTACAGAAGGACAGATACACAGAGCAGATGTTTGAGAAGGTGGTTCAGAAGGACTGTTTCAGAGCAGATGTTGGATACTTGGGTGCAGAAGGACTGTTGCAGAGAGCAGAGGTTGGAGACTGTGGTGCAGAAGGACTGATACAGAAAGCCGATTTTGGAGACTGGAGTGCAGAAAGACAATTACAGAGAGCAGAGGTTAGAGACTGCAGTACAGAAGAACTGTTGTAGAGAACAAGGTTGGAGACTGGGGTACTTAGGGACCATTGCAGAGGGCAGACGTTGGAGACTTTGGTTCAAAAGGAATGTTACAGGGAGCAGAGTGTGGTAACTGGGGTGCAGAAGAATCTTAAAGAGAGGAATGTTTGGAGACTTGGGTGCAGAACGATTGTTGCAGAGAGCAGACGCTGGAGACTGGGGTGCAGCAGGACTGTTGCAGAGAGCATTTGTTGAAGACTGAGGTGCAGAAAAACTGTTACAGAGAGCAATATTTGGAGACTGGGGTGCACAAGGACTAATACTGAGAGCAGATTTTGTTGACTGGGGACCAGAACGATCTTACAGAGAGGAAATTTTTGAAACTGGGGTGCAGAAGGATTGTTGCAGAGAGCAGACTTTGGAGACTGAAATGCAGATGGATCGTTGCAGAGAGTAGATTATGGAGACTGGTGTATAGAAGTACTGTTCTAGAGAGCAGAGTTTGGAGACTGGGGTGAAGAAGGATTGTTGCAGAGAGCAGTTGTTGAAGACTGAGGTGCAGAAGGACTGTTACAGAGAGCAGAGTTTGAAGACTGAGGTGCAGAAGGACTGTCGCAGAGAAGAGAGGTTGGAGACTGGGTGCAGAAGGACTGTGCAGAGTGCAGTGTTTGGAGATTGGGGTGCAGAAAGACTGTTACAGAGAATAAAGGTTAGAGACTGCTGTACAGAAGAAGTGTTAAAGAGAGCAAAGTTTTGAGACAGGTGTGCAGAAGGATCTGACAGAGAGCAGAGGTTGGAGACTGGGGTTCAATAGGACTGATGCAGAGAGAAGAGTTTGGAGAATGGGGTGCAGAAGAATTGTTGCAGAGAGAAGAGGTTGGATACTGAGGTGCAGAAGGCCTGTTACAAAGAGAAGAGCTTGGAGACTGGAGAGCAGATGACATGTAACACACAGCAGAGTTTGGAGACTGAGTGGCATAAGGATCTTACAGAGAGCAGAGGTTGGTGACTGAGGTGCCGAAGGACTGTCAGAGAGAGCAGAGGTTGGAAACTTGGGTCCAGAAAGATCCTTTCAGAGAGCAGAGTTTTCATAATGAGGTTTAGAAAAAACTGTTCCAGAGAGCACATGTAGGGGACTGGGGTGCAGAAGAAGTGCAGAGAGCACAGGTTGGAGACTTGGGTGTAGAAGGATCGTTGCAGAGAACATAGGGTGCAGACTGGGGTTCTGAAGGAGTGTTAGAGACAGCAGAATTTTTAGATTGGGGTGCAGAAGGAGTGTTATAGAAAGCAGAGTTTGGAGACTGGTTTTTAGAATGATCTTACAGAGAGCAGAGGTTGGTGACTGAGGTGCAGAAGGACTGTTACAGAGAGTAGATGTTGAATACTGAGGTGCAGAAAGACCTTTGCAAAGAGACGAGGTTGGAGACTGAGGTTCAGAAGGACTGTTGCAGAGTGCAGAGGTTGGAGTCTTGGGTGTAGGACTGTTGCAGAGTGCAGAGGTTTAAGTTTGGTGTTCCGAAAGACTGTTGCAGCTAGCAGACGTTAGAGAATGAAATGCAGAAGGACAGTTTCAGAGCACAGGTTGGAGATTGAGTGCAGAAGGACTGATAGAGAAAGCAGAGGTTGGAGAGTAGGGTGCAGAAGGACCATTACAGAGAGAAGAGTTTGGAAACTGTAGTACAAAAGTACTGTAACAGAGAGCATAGGTTGGAGACTGGGGTGGAGAAAGACTGTTGTAGAGAGCAGATGTTGGAGACTGGGGTGCAGAAGGACTTTTGCAGAGAGCAGAGGTTCGAGACTGGGTGCAGTAGTACAATTGCAGAGTGCAGAGGCTGCAGACTGTGGTGGAGAAGGACTGTTACAGAGCAGAGTTTGGAGACTGTGGTGAAGAAGGACTGATACAGAAAGCAGAGGTTGAAAACTCGGGTGCAGAAGTACCTTTAAAGAAAACAGAGGTTGTATACTGTGGAACAGATAGACTGTTACAGATAGCAGTGTTTGTAGACTGGGGTGCAGAAGAAGTGTTGTAGAGAACAGAGATTGAAGACTGGGGTGCAGAAGGATCGTTGTAAAGACCAGAGTTTGGAGACTGGAATGCAGAAGGACTGATACAGAAAGCAGAGTTCGGAGACTGGGGTGCAGAAGGCCTGCTACAGACAGCAGAGTTTGGAGACTGGGGTGGAGAAAGATTTGTACAGAGAGCAGAGTTTGAGTACTGGGTTGTATAAAGATATTAAGGAGAAAAAATTTGGAGACTGAGGTGCAGAAGCACTGTTACAGAGAGAAGAGGTTGGAGACTGAGGTGCAGAAAGACCGTTGCAGAGATCAGACATTGGAGACCGAGGTGCAGAAGGATTTTTACAGAGAGCAGAGGTTGGTTACTGGGGTGCTGAAGGATTGATACAGAAAGCAGAGGTTGGAGACTCTGATGCCGAAGGACCCTTACAGAGAGCAGAGGTTGTAGATTGATTGTGCAGAAGGACTGTTGCAGAGAGCAGAGTTTGCAGACTGAGTTGCAGAAGGACTGTTACAGCGGGCAGATTTTCGAGACTGTGGTGGAAAACGACTGATACAGAAAGCAGAGGTTGGATTCTGGGGTGCATAAGGACCCTTACAGAGAGCAGAGGTTGGAGACTGTGGAGCAGAAGAACTGTTGAAGAGAACGGAGGTTGGAGACTGGGGTGCAGAAGGATCGTCCTGGCGACCAGAGTATCGATACTAGGGGGTAGAAGGACTGTTGCAGAGAGCAGAAGTTCTAGACTGGGATGTAGAAGGACTGTTGCAGAGAGCAGATGTTGGAGACTGGGGTGCAGAAGGACTGTTACAGAGAGCAGAATTTTGAGACTGGGGTGCAGAAGGATTGTTGCAAAGAGAAGATTTTGGAGACTGGCTTGCAGAAGGATAGTTATATAGAGCAGAGATTGAAGACTGTGGTGCAGAAGGATAGTTGAAGAGAGAAGAGTTTGGAGACTGGCGTCAAAAGGCCTGTATAGACAGCATAGTTTCGAGATTGGGGTGCAGAAGGCCTGTTACAGAGAGCAGTGCTTCGAGACTGGGGTGCAGAAGGATAGTTACAGAGAGCAGAGTTTAAAGAGTGGGTTGCAAAAGGATCTTACAGAGACAAAAGTTTGGAGACTGAGGTACTGTTACACAGAGAAGAGGTTTGAGACTGAGATGCAGAAGGATCGTTCCAGAGAGAAGAGTTTTCAGACTCAGGTGCAGAAGGACTGTTACTGAGAGCAGAGGTTGGATACTAGAGTGGAGAAGGACTTCTGAGGAAAGTAGAGGTTGGAGACTGAGGTGCAGAAAGACTGTTACAGAGAGCAGAGGTTGGAGACTGGGGTGCAAAAGGACTGATACAGAAAGCAGAGTTTTGTGACTGTGGTTCAGAAGGACTGTTGCAGAGAGCAAAGGTTAGAGACTGGGGTGCAGAAGGACTATTGCAGAGAGCAGAAGTTGCAGACTGAGGTGCAGAAGGACTGTTAGAGAGAGCAGAGTTTGGAGAATGTGGTGCAAAAGGACTGATACAGAAAGCAGTGTTTGGAGACTGGGATGCAGAAAGACCCTTACAGAGAACAGAGGTTGGAGACTGCGGTACAGAATGACTGTTACAGAGAGCAGAGGTTAGAGACTGGAGTGCAGAATAACTGTTGTAGAAAACAGAGGTTAGAGGCTTGGGTGCAGAAGGACCATTGCAGAAAGCAGAGGTTGGTGACTGGGTTTCAGAAGGATCTTACAGAGAGCAGAGTTTGGACACTGAAGTGCAGTTGGGCTGTTGCAGAGAGCAGAGTTTGGAGATTAGGGCACAGAAGAACTGTTGCAGAGAGCAGAAATTGTAGTCTGAGTTGCAGAAGGACTGTTACAAAAAGCGAAGTTTAGAGACCAGGGTGCACAAAGACTGATACAGAAAGCAGAGTTTGGAGACTGGGGTCCAGAAGGACCATTACAGAGAGAAGAACTTGGAGACTGTAGTACAGAAGGACTGTAAAAGAGAGCAGAGGTTGGAGACTGGGGTACCGAAGGACTGTTGAAGAGAGCAGACGTTTGAGACTGAGGTGCAGAAGGATTATTACAGAGAGCAGACTTTGGAAAATGGAGTGCAGAAGGACTGATAGAAAAAGCAGAGGTTGGAGAGTGGGGTGCAGGAGGACCGTAACAGAGAGAAGAGTTTGGAAACTGCAGTACAGAAGGACTCTTACAGAGAACAGATGATGGAGACTGGGGTGGAGAAGGACTGTTGCAGAGAGCAGATGTTGGAGACTGGGGTTCAGAAGGACTGTAGCAGAGAGCAGAGGTTTAAGTCTGGTCTGCAGAAGGACTATTGCAGAGAGCAGAGGTTGAAGAGTGAGGTGCAGAAGGACTGATACAGAAAGCAGAGGTTGGAGACAGGGGCGTAGCAGGACCCTTACAGAGAACAGAGGTTGAAGACTGCGGTACAGAAGAATTGTTGTAGAGAACAAAGTTGGAGACTGGGGTGCAGAGGGACCATTGCAGAGGGCAGATGTTGTAGACTGGGGTGCAGAAGGAATGTTACAGAGAGCAGAGTTTGAAAACTGGTGTGTAGAAAAATCTTACAGAGAGGAAAGTTTGGAGACTGGGGTGCAGAAGGATTGTTGCAGAGACCAGACGTTGGAGACTGGGGTGCAGAAGGATCGTTGCAGAGAGTAGATTATGGAGACTGGGCTATAGAAGGACTGTTATAAAGAGCAGAGGTTGGAGACTGGGGTGCAGAAGGACTGTTGCAGAGAGTAGTTGTTTAAGACTGAGGTGGAGAAAAACTGTTACAGGGAGCAGTGTTTGTAGACTGGTGTAAAAAAGGACTGATACTGAGTGTAGAGTTTGGACACTGGGGAGCAAAAGGATCTTACAGAGATGAATGTTTGGAGACTGGGTTGCAGAAGGATTGTTGCAGAGAGCAGACGTTGGAGACTGGGGTGCAGAAGGCCTGTTGCAGAGAGCAGGTGTTGAAGACTGAGGTGCAGAAAACCTGTTCCAGAGAGAAGTGTTTGGAGACTGAGGTGCAGAAGGACTGTTGAAGAGAGCAGTGTTTAGAGACTGGGGTGCAGAAGAAGCATTACAGAGAATAGAGGTTTGAGACTGTGGTAAAGAAGTACTGTTAAAGAGAGCAGAGGTTGGAGATAGATGTGCAGAATTATCTTACAGTGAGCAGAGGTTGGAGACTGGGGTGCAATAGGACTGTTGCAGAGAGCAGAGGTTGGAGAATGGGATGCAGAACGATAGTTGCAGAGAGAAGAATTTGGAGACTGAGGTGCAGAAGACCTGTTACACAGAGCAGAGCTTGGAGACTGGGGAGCAGAAGGCCTGTAACATAGAGCAGCGTTTAGGGACTGGGTGGCATAAGGATCTTACAGAGAGCAGAGGTTGGTGACTGAGGTGCTGAAGGACTGACAGAGAGAGCAGAGGTTGTAGACTTTGGTCCACAAGCATCGTTGCAGAGAGCTTAGTTTTCAGAATGAGGTTTAGAAAAACTGTTGCAGAGAGCAGATGTTGGAGACTGGGGTGCAGAAGAACTGTTGCAGAGAGCAGAGTTTGGAGACTTGGGTGTAAAAGGATCATTGCAGAGAGCAGAGGGTGGAGACTGGGGTGCCGAAGGACTGTTACAGAGAGCAGATTTTAACGACTGGGGTGCAGAAGGACTGTTACAGAGAGCAGAGGTTGAAGACTGAGGTGCAGAAAGACCTTTGCAAAGAGAAGTGGTTGGAGACCGAGGTACAGAAGGACTGTTGCAGAGTGTAGAGTTTAAAGACTAGGGTGTAGAAGGACTTTTGCAGAGACCAGAGTTTGGAGATTGGGGTGCCAAAGGAGTGTTGCAGAGAGCAGACGTTGGAGACACAGGTGCAGAGGGACTGTTACTGAGAGCAGAGGTTGGAGACTTGAGTGCAGAAGGACTGATAGAGAAAGCAGAGGTTGGAGAGTGGGGTGCAGAAGGACCATTACAAAGAGAAGAGTTTGGAAACTGCAGTACAGAAGGACTGTTACAGAGAGCAGAGATTGGAGACTGGGTTGCAGAAGTCCTGTTACAGAGAGCAGAGTTTGGAGACTGTTGTGCAGAAGGACTGTCAAAGAGTGCAGAGTTTAAAGACTGGGTTGTAGAAGGATCTTATAGAGAACAGAGTTGGGAGAATGAGGTGCAGAAGGACTGTTACAGAGAGCAGAATTAGGAGACTGGCCTGCAGAAGGGTGGTTTAAGGGAGCAGAGTTTTCAGACTGAGGTTCAGAAGGACTGTTGCAGAGAGCAGACGTTCGAGACTGGGGTGCAGAAGAACTGTTGCAGAGAGGAGAGTTTGGAGACTGGGGTGCAGAAGGACTGTTACAGAGAGCAGAGTTTGGAGACTGGGTTGCTGAAGGATCTTACAGAGAGCAGAGGTTGAAGTCTGAGGTGCAGGTGGACTGTTACAGAGAGGAGTGGTTTGAGACTGGGGTGCAGAAGGATCGTGCAGAAAGCAGAGCTTTCAGACTGAGGCCAACAAGGACGGTTACAAAGAGCAGACGTTGGAAACTGAGGTGTAGAAGGACTGTTACACATAGGAGAGTTTGGAGACTCAGGTGCAGACGGACTGTTACCGGAAGCAGAGTTTGGAAATTGGGGTGCAGAAGTACTGCTACAGAGAGCAGAGGTTGCAAACTGCGGTATAGGACTGTTACCGAGAGCAGACGTTGTAGACTTGGGTGCAGAAGGTTTCTTACATGGAGCACAGGTTGGAGACTGAGGTGCACAAGGTTAGATACAGAGAACAGAGGTTAGAGACTGGGGTTCAGACAGACTGATACAGAAAGCAGAGGTTGGAGACTGGGGTGTAGAAAGACCCTTACAAAGAACACAGGTTGGAGGCTGCGGTACAGAAGGACTGTTACAGAGAGCAGATCTTGCAGTCTGGGGAGCAGAAGTACTGTTTCAGAGGACAGAGGTTGGAGACTGGGTTTGAGAGATAATGTTACATGAGCAGAGTCTGGAAACTGGAGTGCAGAAGGATATTACAGAGAGTAGAGGTTGGAGACTGTGGTGCAGAAGGACTGTTATAGAGAGCAGACGTTGGAGACTGGGGTCCAGAAGGATCGTTGCAGAGAGCAGAGTTTGGAGACTGGGGTGTAGAAGTACTGTTGCAGAGAGCAGATATTGGAGACTGGGGTTCAGAAGGACTGTTGCAGAGAGCAGAGTTTGATGACTGGGGTAAAGAAGGACAGTTACAGAGAGCAGAGGTTGGAGACTGGGGTTCAGATGGATCTTACAGAGAGCAGAGTTTAGAGACTGGGGTGCAAAGGACTGTTGCAGAGAGCAGATGTTGGAGACTGGGTTGGAGAAGAATCGTTGAAGAGAGAAGATGTTGGAGACTGGAGTGCAGAAGTCCTTTTACAGAGAGCAGAGTTTAAAAACTGTTGTGCAGAACGACTGTTACAGAGTGCAAAGTTTAAAGACTGGGGTGCAGAAGAACTGTTGCAGAGAAAACACGTTGGAGACAGGGGTCCAGAAGGATCGTTGCAAAGAGCAGAGTTTGGAGACTAGGGTTCAAAAAGACTGCTGCAGATAGCAGATGTTGGAGACTGGAGTGCAGAAGGACTGTTCTAGAGAGCAGACTTTAGAGGCTGGGGTGCAGAAGACTATTACATAGAGCAGAGGTTGGAGACTCAGGTGCAGAAGGACTGTTACAGAGAGCAGAGGTTGAAGACTGGGGTTCAGATGGATCTTATACAGAGCAGAGTTTGGAGACTGGGGTGCAAAAAGACTGTTGCAGAGAGCAGATGTTGGAGACTGGGGTGGAGAAAAATCTTTGCAGAGAGAAGAATTTGGAGACTGGGGTGCAGAAGGCCTGTTACAGAGAGCACAGGTTTGAGACTGTTGTGCAGAAGAATTGTTACAGAGTGCAAAGTTTAAAGGCTGGGTTGCAGAAGGATCTTACAGAGAGCAGAGTTGGGAGACTGAGGAAAAGAAGGACTTTTACAGAGAGCAGAGGTAGGAGACTGGGGTGCAGAAGAGTCGTTGCAGAGAGCAGAGCTTTCTGACTGAGATGCAGAAGAACTGTTGCAGAGAGCAGATGTTGGTATCTAGGGTGCAGAAGGACTGTTGTAGAGAGCAGAGGTTGGAGAATATGCTGCAGAAGGACTGTTGCAGAGAGCAGAGTTTAGAGACTGATGTGTGGAAGTCCTGCTACAGAGAGCCGAGGTTCGAGACTTGGATGCAGAAGGACTGTTACAGAGAGCAGAGATTGGATACAGGGGTGCAGAAAGATCTTACAGAGAGCAGAATTTGGAGACTGTGGTTCAGAAGGACTGTTGCAGAGATCATATTTTGGAGACTGGGGTTCACTAGAATCATTTCAGAGAGCAGAGGTTGGAGACTGGGGTGCAGAAGGATCTTTGCAGAGAGCAGATTTTGGAGAATGGGGTGCAGAAGGCCTGCTACAGAGAGAAGACTTTGGAGACTGGTGTGCAGAAGGCCTGTTATAGGGAGGAGAGGGTGGAGTTTGAGGTGCAGGTGGACTGTTACATGGAGAAATGTTTTGAAACTGGGGTGCAGAAAGATCGTGTAGAGAGCAGAGGTATCAGACTGATGTGCAGAAGGACTGTTAAAGAAAGTAGAGGTTGGAAATTGGGGTGCAGAAGGACTGTTACAGAGACCAGAGTTGGAGACTGCGGTATAGAAAAACTGTTACAGAGAGCAGAGTTTGGAGACTGGGGTGCAGAAGGAAGATACAGAGAAAACAGTTTAGAGACTGAAGTGCAGAAGGATAGATACAGAGAGCAGAGGTTTGAGACTGAGGTTCAGAAGGACTGATACATAAAGCAGTATTTGGAGACTGGGGTGCAGAAGGCAAGTTACGGAGAGCAGTATTTGGAGACTGCGGTACCGAAGGACTGTTACAGAGAGCAGAAGTTGGAGTCTGGGAGCAGAAAGACTGTTGCAGAGGACAGAGGTTGGAGACTAAGGTGCTGCAGGACACTTACACAAAGTAGAGGATAAAGACTGGGGAAGAGAAGGAATGTTACCGAGAACAAAGTTTAGAATCTGGAGTGCAGAAGGATGTACAGAGACCAGAGTTTGGAGACTGTGGTGCAGAAGGACTGTTGCAGAGAGCAGTGATTGGAGACTGAGGTGCAGAAATCTTGTTACATAGAGTAGAGGTTGGACACTGGTGTGCAGAAGCATGGTTGAAAAGAGCAGAGGTTGGAGACAGGGGTGAAGAAGGATCTTGCAGAGAGCAGAAGTTGGAGACTGAGGTGCAGAAGAACTCTTGTAGAGATCAGAGGTTGGAGACTAGGGTGCAGTAGGATCATTGCAGAGAGCAGAGGTTTGAGACTGTGGTGCAGAAGGACTGTTGAAGAGAGCAGATTTTAGAAACTGGGGTGCAGTAGACTGTTACACAGAGCAGAGTTTGGAGGCTGGGGTGCAGAAGGACTGTTACAGAGAACAGAATTTAGAGACTGAGTGTCAGAAGGATCTTACAGATAGCAGATTTGGGAGACTGAGGTGCAGAAGGACTGTTACACAGAGCAGAGGTAGGAGACTGTGGTGCAGAAGTGTCGTTGCAGAGAGCAGAATTTTCAGACTGAATTGCAGAAGAACTGTTGCAGAGAGCAGATGTTGGAGACTTGTGTGAAGAAAGACTGTTGCAAAGAGCAGATGTTGGTAAGTAGGGTGCAGAAGGACTGTTCTAGAGAGCAGAGGTTGGAGACTGGGGTTCAGAAGGACTGTTGCAGAGAGCAGACGTTGGAGACTGACTTGCGGAGGTCCTGTTACAGAGAGCAGAGGTTGGAGACTCCGAAGCAGAAAGACGATTACAGAGAGCAGTGTTTAAAGACTGTAGTGCAAAAGGATAATTTCAGAGCACAGAATTTTCAGACTGAGGTGCAGAAGGACTGTTGCAGAAATCAGTTGCTGGAGACTTGGGTGCAGAAGGACTTTTGCAAAGAGCAGACGTTGGAGACTGGGTGAAAAAGGATCGTTGTAGAGAGCACAGGTTTGAGACTGGGGTGCAGAATGGTTGTTACAGAGAGAAAGGTTTGGAGAAAGGGAGCAGAAGGACTGTTACAGAGGGAAGAGTTTGGAGACTGGTTCCTTAAAGATCTTACACAGAGCAGAGTTTGGAGACTGAGGTGCAGAAAGAATGTTACAGAGAGTAGAGTTTGGAGACTGAGGTGCAGAAAGATTGTTACAGAGAGCAGATTTTGGAGACTGGAGTGCAGAAAAACTCTTGCAGATAGCAGAGGTTCGAGACTGTGGTGTAGAAGGACTGTTTAAGGGAACAGAGTCTGGAGACTTGGGTGCATAAGAAATGTTGCAGAGAGCAGAGCTTAGAGACTGTGGTACAGAAGGACTGTTACAGAGAACAGAGGTTGGAGAATGGGATGCAGAAGGATCGTTGCAGAGAATAGAGTTTTCAGACTGAGGTGCAGAAGGACTGTTGCAGAGAGCAGATATTTGAGACTGGTGTGCAGAAGGACTGTTGTAGAGAGCAGAGGATGGAGACTGGGGTGCAGAATGATCATTGTAGCGAGCAGAGGTTTGAGACCAGCGTCCAAAAGGAATGTTACAGAGAACAGAGGTTGGAGAATGGGTGCAGAAGGACTGTTACAGAGGGCAGAATTTACAGACTGGGTTGCAGAAGGATCTTAGAGAGAGTAGATATTGGAGACTGAGCTGCAGAAGGACTGTTACAGAGAGTAGAGGTTAGAGACTGACGTGCAGAAGCACCGTTGTAGAGAGCAGAGTTTTGAGACTGAGGTGCAGAAGGATTGTTACAGATAGATGAGGTTGGAGCCTGGGGTGCAGAAGGACTGTTTCAGATAGCAGAGTTTGGAGACTGTGGTGTAGAAGGATTTTGCAGATAAAGAGGTTTGAGACTTTGGTGCAGAAGGACTGATACAGAAATCAGAGGTTGAAGACTGGGGAGCAGAAGAACCCTTACAGAGTGAAGATTTTGGAGACTGCACTACAGAAGGACTGTTACACAGAGCAGAGGCTGGAGACTGGTGTGGAGAAAAACTGTTTCAGAGTGCAGCCCTTGGATACTGGGGTGCAGACAAACTTTTGCAGAGAACAGAGGTTGGAGACTGGGTGCAGAAGAACTGTCGCAGAGAGCAGAGGATGGAGACTGAGGTGCAAAAGGAATGTTGCAGGGAGCAGAGGTTGGAAACTGTAGTGCAGAAAGAATGATACAGAAAGGAGAGGTTGAAGACTGGGTTGCAGAACGACTTTTACAGAGACATGAGGTTGGAGACTGAGGTACAGAAGGATTCTTACAGAGAGCAGAGTTTGTAGACTGAGGTACAGAAGGACTGTTACAGAGAGCAGAGGTTGGAGACTGGGGAGCAGATGGACTGTTACAGAGAGAAAAGGTTGGAGACTGGGGAGCAGTAGGACTGTTACAGAGAGCAGAGGTTGGAGTCCAGGGAGGAAAAGAAATGTTACAGAGAGCAGATTTGGTAACTTGGGTTCAGAAGGATCTTACAGAGATCAGAGGCTGGAGGATGGGGTTCAGAAGCACTGTTACAGAGAGTAGATTTTGGAGACTGAGGTACAGTAGGACTGTTACAAAAAGCAGATTTGGGAGACTGGGGTGCACAAGGATCGTTGTAGAGAGCAGAGTTTTCAGACTTAGGTTCAGAAGGACTGTTGCTGAGAGCAGATGTTGGAGACTGGGGTACAGAAGGACATTTGCAGAGAGCAGAGGTTGGAGACTGGGATGCAAAAAGATCGTTGAAGACAGCACAGGTTGGAGACTGGGGTGAAGAAAGATTGTTACAGAAATCAGAGTTTGGAGACTGGGGTGAAGAAGAACCATTACAGAGAGAAGAGGTTGGAAACTGTGGAGCAGAAGGACTGTTTCAGAGAGCAGAGGTTGGAGACTGGGGAGCAGAAGGAATATTACAGAGAGCAGAGTTTGGAAACTGGGGTGCAGAAGGATCTTACAGAAAGAAGAGGTTGGAGACTGAGGTGCCCAAAAACTGTTACATAAATCAGAGTTTGAAGACTGGGGTGTAAAATGATCGTTGCAGAGAGCAGAGTTGTCAGTCAGAGGTGCAGAAAGACTTTCAGGGAGCAGATATTCGAGTTTGGGGTGCAGAAGGAGTTTTGCAGAGAGCAGAGATTGGAAACTGGGGTGCAAAAGGACTGTTGTAGAGAGCAGAGTTTTTAAACTGGGGTGCAGTGGGATTGTTACAGAGAGCAGAGGTTGGAGACTGTGGTGCAGAAGGAACATTGCAGAGATCAGAGTTTGGTAACTGAGGTGAAGAAGGATTGTTAAAAAGAACAGAAGTTGGAGACTGGGGTGCAGAAGGACTGTTGCAGAAAGCAGAGTTTGGAGACTGGGTTTTAGAAGGACTCTTGCAAAGAGCAGAGGTTGGAGACTGGGGTACAGAAGGACTGTTACATAGAGCAGAGTTTGGAGACAGGGTTGCAGAAGGATCTTACAGAGAGCAGAGTTTCGAGACTGAGGTGCAACAGGAGTATTACAGAGAGCAGAGTTTGGAGACTGGGGTGCAGAAGGATCATTGCAGAGAACAGCCTTTTCAGACTGAGGTGCAGAAAGACTGTTGCAGAGAGCAGAATTTTGAGACAGGGGTGCAGAAGGACTGTTGAATAGAGCAGATATTGGATACTGGGGTGCACAGGGATCGTTGCAGAGAGCAGAGCTTAGAGACTGGGGTGCAGAAGGACTGTTGCAGAGAGCAGACGTTGGAAACTGGTGTACAGAAAGATCGTTGCAAAGAGCAGAGGTTTGAGACTGGGGTGCAGAAAGACTGTTACAGAGAGTAGAGTTTCGAGACTGAGGTGCAGAAGGATCATTGCAGAGAGCAGAGGTTGGAGACTGGGGTGCAGTAGAACTTCTAAAGAGCTGAGTTTTGAAACAAGGTTGCACAAGGATCTTACAGAGAGCAGAGTTGTAGACCGTTGTGCAGCAGGACTGTTACAGAGAGCAGAGGTTGGAGACTGGGGTGCAGAAAAATCATTGTAGAGAACAGAGTTTTAAGAATGAGGTGCAGAAGGACTTTTGCAGAGAGCACATGTTGGAGACTGGGGTGCAGAAGAACTGTTGCAAAGAGCAGAGTTTGGGGCCTGGGGTTCAGAAGGATCGATGTAGATAGCAAAATTTTGGGACTGGGGTGCAGAAGGATTGTTTTAGAGAACAGAGTTTTGGAACTGGGGTGCAGAAGGCATATTACAGAGAGCAGAGTTATGAGAAAAGATTCAAAAGTACATTTACAGAGAGTAGTTTGTGGAGACTGAGGTGCAGAAGGACCGTTGCAGAGAGCACAGTTTAAAGATTGGGGTGTAGAAGGACTGTTGCAGAGAGCAGAGTTTGGAGACTGGGTTACAGAGGCAGAGGTTGGAGATTTGGTGCAGAAGGACTGTTGCAGAGAGCAGATGTTGTTGACTGGGGTGCAGAAGGACTGTTACAGAGAGCAGAGTTAGTAGACTGAGATTCAGAAAGACTATTACAGAGACTAGAGTTTGGAAATTGTGGTGCAGGTTGACTGATACAGTAAGCAGAGATTGGAGACTGGTGTGCAGAAGGACTGTTACAGAGAGCAGATTTTGGAGACTGGGGTGCCGAAGAACTGTACGAGAGAAGAGGTTGGAGACTTCTGTGCAGAAGGATTGTTACAGATAGCACAGTTTGGAGACTGGGGTGCAGAAGGATCGTTGCAGAGATCAGAGGTTTCCGACTGAGAGTAATAAGGACTGATACAGGGAGCAGAGGTTGGAGTCTGAGGTGCAGAAGGACTGTTAGAGAACAGAGTTTGGAGACTGGGGTGCAGAAGGACCGTTTCAGAGAGCAGATGTTGGAGACTGGGGTGCAGAAGTACTGTTACAGGGAGCAGAAGTTGGAGACTGGGGTGCTGAAGCATCATTACAGTGAGCAGAGGTTGGAGACTGAGATGCAGAAGGACTGTTACAGAGAGGATAGGTTGGAGACTGGGGGGCAGAAAAATTTTTTTAGAGAGCAGAGTTTGGAGATTGGTGTCCAGAATAACTCTTACAGATAGCAATGTTTCGAGACTGGGGTGCAGAAGGACTGTAGCAGAGAGCAGATGTTGGAGAATGGTATGCAGATGGATCCTTTCAGAGAGAAGAAGTTGGAGACTGGGGTTTAGAAGGACTGTTGCAGAAAGAAGATGTTGGAGACTGGGGTGCAGAAGAACTGTTGCAGAGAGCAGAGATTGGAGACTGAGGTGTAGAAGGACTGTTACAGAGAGCAGAGGTTGGAGACTGGGGTGCAGAATAACTGATATTGAAAGTAGAGTTTGGAGACTGGGGTGCAGAATGACCGTTACAGACATCAGAGTTTGGAGACTGAGGTTCAGAAGTACTGTTGCAGAGAACATAGTTTAGATACTGGGGTGCAGAAGGACTGCAGCAGAGAGCAGAGGTTGGAGACTGAGGTGCAGAAGGACTGTTATAGAGAGCAAAGTTTGGAGACCGGGGTGAAGAAGGATCTTACAGAGAGCAGAGGTTGGAGACTGAGGTGCAAATGGTTCATTTGAAAGAGAAGAGGTTGGAGACTGGGGTGCATTAGGCCTGTTACAGAGAGCAGAGTTTGTAGATTGGTTTCCAGAAGAACTCTTAAAGAGAGCAGAGGTTGGAGACTGAGATGCAGAAGGATTGTTACAGAGAGCAGAGTCTTGACACTGATGTTTAGAAGAATTGTTACAGAGAGCAGAGCTTGGAGACTGGTGTGTAGAAGGATCATTGCAGAGAACAGAGGTTTGAGACTGAGGTGCTGAAGGATCATTGCAGAGAGCCGAGGTTAGAGACTGAGGTCCAGAAGGATCGCTACAGAGAGCAGAGGTTGGAGACTGGTGTGAAGAAAGACAGTTACAGAGAGCACAGGTTTGAGACTTGGGTTAAGAAGAAATGTTGTAGAGAGCAGAGGTTTGAGACTGGGGTGCAGAAGGACTGTTGCAGAGAGCAGATTTTGGAGACTGCGGTACAGAAGGTTTTTTACAGAGAGGAGAGGTTGGAGACTGAGGTGCAGAAGGATTCTTACAGAGAGATGAGGATAGAGACTGGGGTGCAGAAAAACTGTTGCATAAAGCAGACGTTGGAGACTGGGGTTCAGAAAGTTCTTTGCAGATAGTAGAGGTTTGAGACTGGGGTGTAGAAGGACTTTTACAGAGAGCAGAGGTTTGAGACTGGGTGCAGAAGGACTTTTGCAGAGAGAAGAGGTTGGTAACTCAGGTGAAGAAGGACTTTTAAAGAGAGCAGAGTTTGGAGACTGTGGTGCAGAAGAACTGATACAGAAAGCAGAGTGTGGAGACTGGGGTGCAGAAGCACCGTTACACAAAACAGAGTTTGGAGACTGCAGTACACAAGGACTGTTATAGAGAGCTGAGTTTGGAGACTGGGGTGTAGAAGGAGTAATGCAAAGTAAAAGTGTTTGGAGACTGGGGTCCAAAGGACAGTTACAGAGAGCACAGATGGAGACTGGGGTGCAAAAGAAATGTTCCAGAGAGCAGAAGATGGGGACTGGGGTGAAGAAGGACCATGACAGAGAGGAGAAGTTGGAGACTAAAGTGTGAAGAACTGTTACAGAGAGCAGAGTTTGGAGACTGGGGTGCAGAAAAACTGATACAGAAAGCAGACGTTGGAGACTGGGGTGCAAAAGGACCGTTACAGAGAGAAAATGTTGGAGACTGCGGTACAGAAGGACTGTTACAGAGAGCAGAGGTTGAAGACTTGGGTGCAGAAGGACTGATGCAGAGAACAGTGTTTGGAGACTGGGGTTCAGAAGAAACTTTGCAGAGAGCAGAGGTTGGAGATTGAGGTGAAGAAGGATCGTTGCAGAGAGAAGAGGATGGAGACTGAGTGCAGAAGGCCTGTTACAGAGAGCAGAGTTTGGAGACTGGGATGCAGAAGCACTGTTACAGATAGCACAGTTTTGAGACAGGGTTGCAGAAGGATCTTACAGAGAGCATTTTGGAGACTGAGATTCAGAAGGAGTGTTTCAGAGAGCAAAGGTTGGAAACTAGGGTCCAGAAGGATTTTTTTCGAGTGCAGAATTTTCAAACTTATGGGCAGAAAGACTGTAGTAGAGAGGATACATTGGATCATGGGGTGCAGAAGGACTGTGACAGACAGCAGAGTTTGGAGACTGGGGTGAATAAAAATCGTTGCAGAGAGAACAGGTTGGGGACTGGGGTGCAGAAGGCCTGTTACAGAGAGCAGAGGTTGAAGACTGGGGTTTAGAAGGACTGTTACACAGAGCAGTTTGATGAATGGGTTTTAGAAGGATCTTACAGAGAACAGAGTTTGGAGACGGAGGTGCAGAAGGACTTTTGTAGAGCATAGAGGTTGGAGACTTACGAGCAGAATGACTGTTGTAGTGAGCAGAGCTTGGAGACTTAGGTCCAGAAGGATTGTTACAGAAATCAGAGTGTGGAGACTGGGGAGAAGAAGGAGTGTACAGAGAGCAGAGTTTGGAGATTGGGGTGCAGTAGAACTGTTACCTGGAGCAAAGGTTGGAGACTGGGGTGCAGAAGGACTGTTGCAGAGAGCAGAGTTTGGAGTCTGAGGTGCAGAAGGACTGTTACAGAGAGCAGAGGTTGGAGACGGGGGTTCAGAGGGATCTTACAGAGAGCAGATTTTGCAGACTGTGGTGCAAGAGGACTGTTGCAGAGAGCAGAGGTTGGAGACTGGTGTGAAGAAGAATCCTTGCAGAGAGAAGTGTTTGGAGACTAGGGTGCAGAAGTCCTGTTACCGAGAACAGCTGTTGGAGACTGGGTTGCAGAAGTCCTGTTGCAGAGAGCAGAGGTTGGAGACTGTTGTGCAGAAGGACGATTACCGAGTGCAGAGTTTAAAGACTGTGTTGCAGAAGGATCTTACAGAGAGCAGAGTTGGGAGACTGAGGTGCAGAAGGGTCGTTGCATACAGCAGAGTTTTTCCACTGAAGTGCAGAATGACTGTTGCAGAGAGCAGATATTGGAGACTAGGGTGCAAAAAGACTGTTGCAGAAAGCAGACATTGGAGACTGGAGTTAAGAAGGATCGTTTCAGACAGCAGAGGTTAAAGACTGGTGTGCAGAATTATTGTTACAGAGAGTAGAATTTGGAGACTGGGTTTTAGAAGGATGTTACAGAGAGCAGAGGTTGGAGACTCTAGTGCAGAAGGACCGTTGCATAGAACAGAGTTTGGAGATTGAGGTGCAGAAGGATAGATACAGAGAACAGCGGTTGGAGACTGCGGTTCAGACAGACTGATACAGAAAGCAGAGGTTGGAGACTGGGGTGTAGAAGGACTGTTACAAAGAGCACAGGTTGGAGACTGCGGTACAGAAGGACCAGATGTCGGAGACTGGGGAGCAGAAGGACTGTTGCAGAGGACAGAGTTTGGAGACTGGGGTGGAGAAGGAATGTTACAGAGTGCAGAGTATGAAATCTGGAGTGCATAAGCATCTTACAAAAAGCAGAGGTTGGAGACTGTGGTGCAGAAGGACTGTTGAAGAGAGCAGACGTTGGAGACTGGGGTCCAGAAGGAGCGTTGCAGATAGCAGAGTTTGGAGACTGCGGTGCAGAAGGACAATTACAGAGAGCAGAGGTTGGAGACTGGGGTGCAGAAGGACTGTTGCAGAGAGCAGAGTTTTGAGACTGGTGTGGAGAGAATCGTTGCAGAGAGAAGGATTTGGAAACTTGGGTGCAGAAGGTCTTTTACTGAGATCAGTGGTTGGAGATTGGGTTGATGAAGGATCTTACAGAGAGCAGAGACTGGAGACTGAGGTGCAGGGGGACTGTTACCGAGAGCAGTTGCTGGAGACTGGGGTGCAGAAAGATCCTGCAGAGAGCCGAATTTTCAGACTGAGGTGCATAAGGACTGTCACAGAGAGCATAGGTTGCAGACTGAGGTGTAGAAGGAACTGTTACAGAGAGCAGAGTTTTGAGACTCAGGTGCAGAAGGACATTTACAGGAAGCAGATTTTAGAAATTGGTTTGCAGAAGGACCGTTAAGGAGAGCAGAGTTTGGAGACTGCTGTATAGGACTGTTACCGAAAGCAGAGGTTGGAGACTTGTTCAGAAGGACTCTTACATAGAGCACAGGTTGAGACTGAGGTGCAAAAGGATAGATACAGAGAACAGAGGTTGGAGACTGAGGTGTAGAAGGACTGTTACAGAGAGCAGAGTTTGGAGACTCAGGTGCAGAAGGACTTTTACAGAAAGTAGATTTTGGAAATTGGTGTGCAGAAGGACCGTAAAAGAGAGCAGAGTTTGGAGACTGCTGTATAGGACTGTTACCGAGAACAGAGGTTGGAGACTGGTGTGCAAAAGGACTCTTACATAGAGCACAGGTTGAGACTGAAGTGCAAAAGGATAGATACAGAGAACAGAGGTTGGAGACTGGGTTTCAGACAGACTGATACACAAAGCAGAGTTTGAAGACTGGGGTGTAGAAGGACCGTTACAAAGAGCAGAAGTTGAAGACTCCGGTACAGAAGGACTTTTACAAAGAGCAGATCTCGGAGACTGGGAAGCAGAATGTCTGTTGCAGAGGACAGAGGTTGGAGACTGGGGTGGATAAGGAATGTTACAGTGAGCAGAGTTTTTAGACTGAGGTGCAGAAGGACTGTTACACAGAGCAGTTTGATGAATGGGTTTTAGAAGGATCTTACAGAGAACAGAGTTTGGAGACGGAGGTGCAGAAGGACTTTTGTAGAGCATAGAGGTTGGAGACTTACGAGCAGAATGACTGTTGTAGTGAGCAGAGCTTGGAGACTTAGGTCCAGAAGGATTGTTACAGAAATCAGAGTGTGGAGACTGGGGAGAAGAAGGAGTGTACAGAGAGCAGAGTTTGGAGATTGGGGTGCAGTAGAACTGTTACCTGGAGCAAAGGTTGGAGACTGGGGTGCAGAAGGACTGTTGCAGAGAGCAGAGTTTGGAGTCTGAGGTGCAGAAGGACTGTTACAGAGAGCAGAGGTTGGAGACGGGGGTTCAGAGGGATCTTACAGAGAGCAGATTTTGCAGACTGTGGTGCAAGAGGACTGTTGCAGAGAGCAGAGGTTGGAGACTGGTGTGAAGAAGAATCCTTGCAGAGAGAAGTGTTTGGAGACTAGGGTGCAGAAGTCCTGTTACCGAGAACAGCTGTTGGAGACTGGGTTGCAGAAGTCCTGTTGCAGAGAGCAGAGGTTGGAGACTGTTGTGCAGAAGGACGATTACCGAGTGCAGAGTTTAAAGACTGTGTTGCAGAAGGATCTTACAGAGAGCAGAGTTGGGAGACTGAGGTGCAGAAGGGTCGTTGCATACAGCAGAGTTTTTCCACTGAAGTGCAGAATGACTGTTGCAGAGAGCAGATATTGGAGACTAGGGTGCAAAAAGACTGTTGCAGAAAGCAGACATTGGAGACTGGAGTTAAGAAGGATCGTTTCAGACAGCAGAGGTTAAAGACTGGTGTGCAGAATTATTGTTACAGAGAGTAGAATTTGGAGACTGGGTTTTAGAAGGATGTTACAGAGAGCAGAGGTTGGAGACTCTAGTGCAGAAGGGACCGTTGCATAGAACAGAGTTTGGAGATTGAGGTGCAGAAGGATAGATACAGAGAACAGCGGTTGGAGACTGCGGTTCAGACAGACTGATACAGAAAGCAGAGGTTGGAGACTGGGGTGTAGAAGGACTGTTACAAAGAGCACAGGTTGGAGACTGCGGTACAGAAGGACCAGATGTCGGAGACTGGGGAGCAGAAGGACTGTTGCAGAGGACAGAGTTTGGAGACTGGGGTGGAGAAGGAATGTTACAGAGTGCAGAGTATGAAATCTGGAGTGCATAAGCATCTTACAAAAAGCAGAGGTTGGAGACTGTGGTGCAGAAGACTGTTGAAGAGAGCAGACGTTGGAGACTGGGGTCCAGAAGGAGCGTTGCAGATAGCAGAGTTTGGAGACTGCGGTGCAGAAGGACAATTACAGAGAGCAGAGGTTGGAGACTGGGGTGCAGAAGGACTGTTGCAGAGAGCAGAGTTTTGAGACTGGTGTGGAGAGAATCGTTGCAGAGAGAAGGATTTGGAAACTTGGGTGCAGAAGGTCTTTTACTGAGATCAGTGGTTGGAGATTGGGTTGATGAAGGATCTTACAGAGAGCAGAGACTGGAGACTGAGGTGCAGGGGGACTGTTACCGAGAGAAGTTGCTGGAGACTGGGGTGCAGAAAGATCCTGCAGAGAGCCGAATTTTCAGACTGAGGTGCATAAGGACTGTCACAGAGAGCATAGGTTGCAGACTGAGGTGTAGAAGGAACTGTTACAGAGAGCAGAGTTTTGAGACTCAGGTGCAGAAGGACATTTACAGGAAGCAGATTTTAGAAATTGGTTTGCAGAAGGACCGTTAAGGAGAGCAGAGTTTGGAGACTGCTGTATAGGACTGTTACCGAAAGCAGAGGTTGGAGACTTGTTCAGAAGGACTCTTACATAGAGCACAGGTTGAGACTGAGGTGCAAAAGGATAGATACAGAGAACAGAGGTTGGAGACTGAGGTGTAGAAGGACTGTTACAGAGAGCAGAGTTTGGAGACTCAGGTGCAGAAGGACTTTTACAGAAAGTAGATTTTGGAAATTGGTGTGCAGAAGGACCGTAAAAGAGAGCAGAGTTTGGAGACTGCTGTATAGGACTGTTACCGAGAACAGAGGTTGGAGACTGGTGTGCAAAAGGACTCTTACATAGAGCACAGGTTGAGACTGAAGTGCAAAAGGATAGATACAGAGAACAGAGGTTGGAGACTGGGTTTCAGACAGACTGATACACAAAGCAGAGTTTGAAGACTGGGGTGTAGAAGGACCGTTACAAAGAGCAGAAGTTGAAGACTCCGGTACAGAAGGACTTTTACAAAGAGCAGATCTCGGAGACTGGGAAGCAGAATGTCTGTTGCAGAGGACAGAGGTTGGAGACTGGGGTGGATAAGGAATGTTACAGTGAGCAGAGTTTTTAGACTGAGGTGCAGAAGGACTGTTGCAGAGAGCAGATGTTGGGGACTGTGGTGCAGAAAAATCGTTGCAGAGAACAGAGTTTGGAGACTGGGGTGCAGAAGGACTGTTGCAGATAGCAGAGTTTGGAGACTGGGGTGCAGAAGGACTGTTGCAGAGAGCAGATGTTTTAGACTGGGGTGCAGAAGAACTTTTACAGAATGCAGAGGTTGGAGACTGAGGTCCACAAGGACTGTTACTGAGAGTAGATTTTGGAGTCTGGGTTGCTGAAGGACTATTACAGAGAGCAGACGTTGAAGACTGGGGTTCAGATGGATCTTACAGAGAGCAGAGATTGAAGACTGGGGTGCAAACGGACTTTTGCAGAGAGTAGATGTAGGAGACTTGGGTGGAGAAGAATCGTTGCAGAGAAGAGGTTGGAGACTGGGGTGCAGAAGGCCTATCACAGAGAGCAGAGTTTGGAGACTGGTTTTCAGAAGTCCTGTTACAGAGAGCAGAGGTTAAAGACTGTTGTGCAGAAGGACTTTACAGAGTTCAGGGATTAAAAACTGGGTTGCAGAAAGATCAAACAGAGAGCATAGTTGGGAGACTGAGGTGCAGAAGGACTGTTACAGAGAGCAGAGCTAGGAGACTTGGGTGCAGAAGGGTCGTTACATAGAGCAGAGTTTTCAGACTGAGGTGCAGAATGACTGTTGCAGAGAGTAAATATTGAAGACTGGGGTGAAAAATGTCTGTTGCAGAGAGCAGATGTTTGTAACTAGGGTGCAGAAAAACTGTTGTAGATAGCAGAGGTTGAAGACTGGGTTGCAGAAGGACTGTTGCAGAGAGCAGAGTTTGGAGAATGAGGTGCGGAAGTCCTGCTACAGAGAGAAGAGGTTAAAGACTCTGGTGCAGAAGCACTGTTACAGAGAGCAGAGGTTGGATACAAAGGTGCAGAAGAATCTTACAGAGAGCAGAAGCTGGAGCCTGAGGAGCAGAAGAACTGTTGCAGAGATCAGAGGTTGGAGACTGGGATGCAGTAGGATCATTGCAGAGAGCAGAGGTTGGAGACTGGTGTGCAGAAGGACTGTTGCTGAGAGTATTGCTTGAAGACTGGGGTTCAGAAGGATCGTGCAGAGAGCAGAGGTTTCAGACTGAGTTACAGAAGGACTGTTACAGAGAGCAGAGGTTGGAGACTGAGGTGCAGAAGGACTGTTACACTAAGTAGAGGTTGAAAATTGGGGTACAGAAAGACCGTTACAGAGACCAGGATTTGGAGACTGCAGTATAGAAAAACTGTTACAGAGAGCAGAGTTTGGAGACTGGGGTGCAGAAGGATTGTTACAGAGAGAACAGGTTAGAGAATGAGTTGCAGAAGGATAGATACAAAGAACAGAGGTTTGAGACTGGGCTTCAGAACGACTGATACAGAAAGCAGAGTTTGGAGACTGGAGTTAAAAAAGACTGTTGCAGAGGACAGAGTTTGGAGACTGCAGTGACGCAGGACACTTGCAGAAAGCAGAGGTTAAAGACTGGGTTAGAAAAGGAATGTTACAGAGAGCAGAGTTTGGAAACTGGAGTGCAGAAGAATCTTACAGAGAGCAGAGATTGGAGACTGTGTTGAAGAAGGACTGTTTCAGAGAGCAGAGTTTGGAGACTGGGGTGCAGAAAGACTGTTGCAGAGAGAAGAAGTTGGAGACTGGAGTGCAGAAAGACTGTTTCAGAGAGCAGCGGTTTGAGACTCAGGTGCAGAAGTTTTGTTACATAGAGCAGAGGTTGGAGACTGAGGTGCAGAAAGACTGTTGCAGAAAGCAGAGATTGGAGACTGGGGTGAAGAAGGACTGTGGCAGAGAGCAGAGGTTGGAGACTGGGTTGCAGAAAAACTGTTGCATAGAGCAGTGGTTAGAGACTGAGGTTCAGAAGGACTGATACAGAAATCAGAGATTGGAGTCTGCAGTGCAGAAGGACTGTTGCAGAGAGCAGAGATTGGAGACTGAGGTGCAGAAATTCTTTTACATAGAGAAGCGGTTAAGACTGGGGTGCAGAAGGATAGTTGCAAGGAGCAGACTTTGAGACACGGGTGCAGAAGGATCTTACAGAGAGCAGAATTTGGAGACTGAGGTGCAGAAGTACTGTTGCAGAGATCAGAGGTTGGAGACTGGGGTGCAGTAGGATCATTGCAGAGAGAAGTGGTTGGAGACTGGGGTGAAGAAATATCATTGCAGAGAGCAGAGTTTGGAGACTGCCGTGCAGAAGGCCTGTTACAGAGAGGAGAGGTTGAAGAGTGGGGTGCAGAAGTACTGTTATAGAGAGCAGTGTTAGGAGACTGGGTTGCTGAAGGATCTTACAAAAGCAGAGTTTGGTTACTGAGGTGTAGGTGGACTCTTACAGAGAGCAGTGGTTGGAGACTGGGTGTAGAAGGATCATGCAGAGAGCAGAAGTTTCAGACTGAGGTACAGAAAGACTGCAATAGAGAGTAGAGATTTGAGACTGAGGTGCAGAAGGACTGTTACAGAGATCAGAGTTTGGAGACTGAGGTGCAGAAGGACTGTTACAGAGAGCTGAGGTTTGAGACTTTTGTGCAGCAGGACTGTTACAGAGTGCAGAGTTTAAAGACTGGGTTGCAGAAGGATCTGAAAAGAGCAGAGTTGGGAGAGAGAGGTGCAGAAGGACTGTTAAAGAGAGCAGATGCAGGAGACTGGGGTGCAGAAAGATCGTTGCAGAGAGAATAGTTTTCAGACTGCGGTGCAGAAGAACTATTGCAGAAAGCAGATTTTGGAGACTGGGGTGCAGAAGGATTGTTACAGAGAGTAGAGGTTGGAGACTGGAGTGCATAAGGATCTTACAGAGAGCAGAGGTTAGAGACAAGGATGCAGAAGAACTTTTGCCGAGAGCAGAAGTTTGAAACTGTTGTGGAGAAGATTCATTGCAGAGAGAAGAGTTTGGAAACTGGGTTTCAGAAGGCCTGTTACAGAGAGCAGAGTTTTGAGACTGGGTTGTAGAATTCCTCTTACAGAGAGCTAAGGTTGGAAACTGTTATTCAGAAGGCCTGTTACAGAGAGCAGAGTTTGGAGACTGGGATGCAGAAGGGTCTTACAGAGAGCAAAGTTAGGAGACTGAGGTGCAGAATTATCGTTGCAGAGAGCAGAGTTCTCAGACTGAGTTGCAGAAGGACTTTTGCAGAGAGCAAATGTTGGAGACTAAGGTTCAGAAGTACTGTTTTATAGAGAAGAGGTTGGAGACTGGTGTGAAGAAGGATCAGTGCAGAGAGCAGAGTTTGGAGACTGGTGTGCAAAAGGACTGTTACAGAGAGCAGAGTTTGGAGACTAGGTTGGAGAAGGTTCCTACAGAGAGACGAGCTTGGAGAATGAGGTGCAGAAGAACTGTTACAGAGAGTAGAGGTTTGAGACTGAGGTGCAGAAGGAACGTTGCAGAGCACAGAGTTTTGAGACTGAGGTGAAGAAGGATTGTTACAGAGAGCAGAGGTTTGAGACTGGGTTGCAGAAGGAGTGTTGCAGAGAGCAGATGTTGGAGACTGGGGTGAAGAAGGACTGTTGCAGAGAGTAGACTTTGGAGACTGTGGTGCAGAAGGACTGTTACAGAGAGGAGAGGTTGGAGACTGGGGTGCAGAAGGACTTTTACAGAGAGCACAGTTTGGAGACTGGTTTGCTGAAGGAACTTACAGAGAGCAGAGGTTGGAGACAGAGGTGCACGTGGACTGTTACAGAGAGCAGTGGTTGGAGAATGGGGTGCAGAAGAATCTGGAGAGCAGAGGTTTTAGACTGAGGTGCAGAAGTACTGTTACACAGAGCAGAGGTTGGAGACTGAGTTGTAGAAAGACTGTTACAGAGAGCAGCGGTTGGAGACTGGGGAGCAGAAGGACTGTTGCTGAAAGCAGAGGTTGAACACTGAGGTTAAGAAGGACTCATAGAGAGAGCAGATGTTGGAGATTGGGGTGCAAAAGGACTGATGCAGAAAGCAGAGATTGGATTATGGGGTGCAGAAAGACCAATACAGAGAGCAGAGGTTAGAGACTGCAGTACAGAAGGACTGTTGCAGAGAACAGAGTTTGGAGATTGCAGTGCAGAAGGACTGTTGCAGAGAGTACATGTTGGAGACTGAGGTGCAGAAGTCCTTTTACATAGAGTAGAAGTTGGAGACTGGGGTGCAGAAGGATCGTAGCAGAGAGCAGAGTTTTCAGACTGAGTTGCAGAAGGACTTTTGCAGAGAGCAAATGTTGGAGACTAAGGTTCAGAAGTACTGTTTTATAGAGAAGAGGTTAAAGACTGGTGTGAAGAAGGATCAGTGCAGAGAGCAGAGTTTGGAGACTGTTGTGCAGAAAGACTGTTACAGAGAGCAGAGTTTGTAGACTAGGTTGGAGAAGGTTTCTACAGAGAGAAGAGGTTGGAGAATGAGGTGCAGAAGAACTGTTACAGAGAGTAGAGGTTTGAGACTGAGGTGCAGAAGGAACGTTGCAGAGTACAGAGTTTTGAGACTGAGGTGAAGAAGGATTGTTACAGACAGCAGAGGTCTGAGACTGGGTTGCAGAAGGAGTGTTGCAGAGAGCACAGGTTAGAGACTGGGGTTAAGAAGGACTGTTGCAGAGAGTAGACTTTGGAGACTGTGGTGCAGAAGGACTGTTACAGAGAGCAGAGGTTGGAGACAGGGGTGCAGAAGGATTTTACAGAGAGCAGAATGTGGAGACTGAGGTACAGAAGGACTCTTGCAGAGATCAGAAGTTGGAGACTGGGGTGCAGTAGGATCATTGCAAAGAGCAGAGGTTCGAGACTGGCATGCAGAAGGCCCACTATAGAGAGCAGAGTTTTGAGACTGGCGTGCAGAAGGCCTGTTACAGAGAGGAGAGGTTGGAGACTGGGGCGCAGAAGGACTTTTACAGAGAGCACAGTTTGGAGACTGGTTTGCTGAAGGAACGTACAGAGAGCAGAGGTTTGAGACTGAGGTGCACGTGGACTGTTACAGAGAACAGTGGTTGGAGACTGGGCTACAGAAGAATCTGAAGAGCAGAGGTTTCAGACTGAGGTGCAGAAGTACTGTTACACAGAGCAGAGATTGGAGACTGAGGTGTAGAAAGACTGTTATAGAGAGCAGCGTTTGGAGACTGGGGAGCAGAAGGACTGTTGCCGAAAGCAGAGATTGGACACTGAGGTGAAGAATGACTCGTTGAGAGAGCAGATGTTGAAGATTGGGGTGCAAAAGGACTGATGCAGAAAGCAGAGATTGGATTATGGGGTGCAGAAAGACCAATACAGAGAGCAGAGGTTAGAGACTGCAGTACAGAAGGACTGTTGCAGAGAACAGAGTTTGGAGATTGCGGTGCAGAAGGACTGTTGCAGAGAGTAGATGTTGGAGACTGAGGTGCAGAAGTCCTTTTACATAGAGTAGAAGTTGGAGACTGGGGTGCAGAAGGATTGTTGTAAGAAGCAGAGCTTGGAGACAGGGGTGCAGCAGGATCTTACAGATAGAAGAAGTTGGAGACTGAGGTGCAGAAGGAGTGTTGCAGAGATCAGAGGTTGGAGACTGGCGTGAAGTAGGATCATTGCAGAGAGTAGAGGTTGGAGACTGGGGTGCAGAAGGCCTGCTACAGAGAGCAGAGTTTGGAGACTGCCGTGCAAAATGCCTGTTACAGAGAGGAGAGGTTGGAGACTGGGGTGCAGGAGGACTGTTATAGAGAGCAGAGTTTAGAGACTGGGTTGCTGAAAGATCTTACAGAGAGCAGAGGTTGGAGACTGAGGTGCACGTGGACTGTTACAGAGAGTAGTGGTTGGAGTCTTGTTTGCTGAAGGATCTTACAGAGAGAAGAAGTTGGAGACTGAGGTGTAGAAAAACTGTTACAGAGAGCAGAGTTTGTAGACTGAGGTGCAGAATGACTGTTACTGTAAGCAGAGGTTGGAAATTGGGATGCAGAAGGACCGTTACAGAGACCAGGATTTGGAGACTGCGGTATAGAAAAACTGTTACAGAGAGCAGAGGTCGGAGACTGGGGTGCAGAAGAAATGTTACAGAGAGAACAGGTGGGAGACTGAGGTGTAGAAATATATATACAGGGCTGGGTATGTGGTTCAAGCGGTAGCGCGCTCGCCTGGTATGCGTGCGACCCGGGTTCGATCCTCAGCACCACGTACCAACAAAGATGTTGTGTCTGCCGAGAACTGAAAAATAAATATTAAAAATTCTCTCTCTCTCTCTCTCTCTCTCTCTCTCTCTCTCTCTCTCTCCTCTCTCACTCTCTCTTTAAAAAAAAGAAGTATATATACAAAGAACAGAGGTTTGAGACTTTGCTTCAGAAGGGCTGATACAAAAAGCAGAGTTTTGAGACTGGGTTGCAGAAGGACCGTTATGGAGAGCAGAGGGTGAAGACTCCATTTCAGAAGGACTATTTCAGAGAGCATATGTTGGAGCCTGGGGAGCAGAAGGACTGTCGCAAAGGACAGAGTTTGGAGACTGGGGTGCCGCAGGACACTTGCAGAAAGCAGAGGGGAAAGACTGGGTTGGAGAAAAAATGTTACAGAGTGTAGAGTTTGGAAACTGGAGTGCAGAAAAATAATAGAGAGAGCAGAGTTTGGAGACTGTGGTGCAGAAGGACTGTTGCAGAGAGCAGAGGTTTGAGACTGGGGTGCAAAAAGACAGTTACAGAAAGCACAGGTTTGAGACTGGGGTGCAGAAGTATAGATACAGAGCGCATAGGTTGGAGACTGGGGTTCAGAAGGACTCATATAAAAAGTAGAGGTTAAAGACTGGGTTGCAGAAAAACCTTTACAGAGAGCAGAAGTTGGAGACTTCGATACAGAAGGACTGTTACAGAGAGCAGATGTTGGAGACTGGGGAGCAGAAGGATTGTTACAGAGGACAGAGGTTAGAGACTGGGGTGCCGCAGGACCTTCGAAGAAAGCAGAGGTTACAGACTGGGGTGGAAAAGGAATGTTAGAGACAGCAGATTTTTGACACTGGCGTGCAGAAAGATCTTACAAAGAGCAGAGTTTGGAAACTGTGGTGCAGAAGGACTGTTGCAGAGAGCACACGTTGGAGCATGGGTTACAGAAGGATCGTTGCACAGAGCAGAATTTGAAGACTGGAGTTAGAAGGACTGTTGCTGAGAGATAAATTTAAAGAATGGGGTGCAATGGACTGTTGCAGAGAGCAGAGGTTGGAGAATGGGGTGCAGAAGGACTGTTGCAGAGAGCAGAGTTTGAACACTGAAGTGCAGAAGAACTGTTACAGAGAGCAGAGGTTGGAGACTGGGGTGCAGAAGGACGGTTATAGAGAGCAGAGGTTAGAGACTGGGGTGCAGAATAAAGATTACAGAGAGCAGAGATTGAAGACTGGGGTGCAGAAGGACTGTTGCAGAGAGCAGAGGTTGTCAACTGTGGTGCAAAAGGACTGTTGCAGAGAGCAGACGTTTGAGACTGGTGTGGAGAAGAATAGTTTCAGAGAGAAGAATTTGGAGACTTGGGTGAGATGGTCTGTTTAGGAGAGCACTGCTTAGAGACTGGGTTAATGAAGGATCTTACAAAGAGCAGAGTTTGGAGACTGAGGTGCAGGGGACTGATACCGAGAGCAGTGGTTTGAGACTAAGGTGCAGAAGGATCGTGCAGAGAGCAGAATTTTCAGACTGAGGTGCAGAAAAACTGTTGCAGAAATAAGAGGTTGGAGACGGGGTTTAGTAGGATCATTGCAGAGAGCAGAGGTTGGATACTGGGGTGCAGAAGGACCGTTACAGAGAGCAGAGGTTGGAGACTGCAGTACAGAAGGACTCTTACACAGAGCAGAGGTGGAAACTGTTGTGCAGAAGGACGGTTACAGAGTACAGGGTTTAAAGACTGAGTTGCGGAAGGATCTTACAGAGATCAGAATTGGGAGACTGAGGTGCAGAAGGATGTTACAGACAGCAGAGTTAGGAGACGGGGTGCAGAAGGTTCGTTGCAGACAGCAGAGTTTTTAAACTGAGGTGCAGAAGGACTGTTGCAGAGAGCAGATTTTGGAGTCTGGGCTGCAGATGGACTGTTGCAGAGAGCAGAAGATGGACACTGGTGTGAAGAAAGACTGTTACAGAGAGCAGAGTTTTGAGACTATATTTTAGAAGGTTCCTATAGATAGCAGAGTTTGGAGAGTGAAGTGCAGAAGGACTGTTACAGAGAGTAGTGGTTGGACACTGAGGTGCCGTAGGACTCTTCAGAGAAGAGAGTTTCGAGACTGAGGTGCAGAAGGATTGCTACAGAGAGAAGAGTTTGTAGAATGGGTGCGGAAGGTCTGTTGCATAGAGCAGAAGTGAGAGACTGGGGTGCAGAAGGACTGCTGCAGACAGCAGAGGTTGGAGACTGGGGTGCAGAAGGACTGTTGCCGAGAGCAGAGGTTGGAGACAGAGGTGCAGAAAAACTCTTAGAGAGAGCAGATGTTGGAGACTGGGGTGCAGAAGGACTGATGCAGAAAGCAGAGATTGGATTCTGGGGTGCAGAAAGACCGTTACAGAGAGCAGAATTTAGAGACTGCAGTACAGAAAGACTGTGCAGAGAGCAAGGTGTCAGACTGAGGTGCTGAAGGACTGTTACAGATAGCAGAGGTTGGAGACTGAGGTGTAGAAAGACTGTTACAGAGAGCAGAGTTTGGAGACTGAGGTGCAGAAGGACTGTTACAGAAAGCAGAGGTTGGAAATTGGGGTGCAGAAGGAGTGTTATACAGACTAGAGATTGGAGACTGCGGAATAGAAAAAGTGTTACGGAGAACAGAGGTTGGAGACTGGGGTGCAGTTTGACTGTTACAGTGAGAAGTGGTTGAAATTGGGGTGCAGAGGGATCATGCAGAGAGCAGAGGTGTCAGACTGAGGATCCGAAGGACTGTTGCAGAAAGCAGAGGTTTGAGACTGGGGTGCAGAACCACTGTTTCAGAGAGCAGAGTTTTGACACTGGGGTGCAGAAGGACTGTTGTCGAGAGCAGAGGTTGGAGACTGAGGTGCAGAAAAAATGATACAGAAAGCAGAGATTAGAGTCTGTGGTTCAGAAAGACCATTACAGAGAGAAGAAGTTGGAGACTGCAGTACAGAAAGACTGTTGCAGAGAGCAGTGTTAGGAGACTGGGGTGCAGAAGGACTGTTGCAGAGAGCAGAGTTTAAAGACTGAGGTGCAGAAGTTTTTTTTACATCGAGAAGAGTTTGGAGACTGGGGTGCAGAAGGATCATGGCAAGGAGCAGAGCTTGGAGACAGGGGTGCAGAAGGATCTTACAGAGAGCATAAGTTGGAGACTAAGGTGCAGAACGACTGTTGCAGAAATCAGAGGTTGGAGACTGGGGTGCAGTAGGATCATTGCAGAGAGCAGTTGTTGGAGACTGGGGTGCAGAAATATCGTTGCAGAGAGCAGAGTTAGGAGACTGGCATTCAGAAGGCCTGTTACAGAGAGGAGAGATTGGAGACTGGGTGCAGAAGGACTGTTACAAGAGCAGAGTCTGAAGACTGGGTTGCTGTAGGATCTTACAGAGAGCACAGGTTGGTGACTGAGGTGCAGGTGGACTTTTACAGAGAGCAGTGTTTGAATAATGGGGTGCAGAAGGATTGTGCAGAGAGCAGAAGTTTCAGACTGAGGTGCAGAAGGACTGTTACAGAGAGCAGAGGTTGGAGACTGAGGTGTAGAAGGACTGTTACAGAGAGCAGAGTTTGGAGACTCAGGTCCAGAAGGACTGTTACAGGAAGCAAAGTTTGGAAAGTGGGGTGCAGAAGGACCGTTACAGAGAGAAGAGAATGGAGATTGAGGTGCAGAAGGACTCTTACATAGAAAACAGGTTTAAGACTGAGGTGTAGAAAAATAGATACAGAGAACAGAGGTTGGAGACTGGGGTTCAGACAGACTGATACAGAAAGCAGAGGTTGGAGACTGGGGTGTAGAAGGACCGTTACAAAGAGCAGAGGTTGGAGACTGTGGTACAGAAGGACTGTTACATAGAGCAGATCTCGGAATCTGGGAAACAGAAGGACTGTTGCAGACAGCAGATGTTGGTAACTAGGGTGCAGAAGGACTGTTGTAGAGAGCAGAGTTTGGAGACTGACGTGCGGAAGTCCTGTTACAGAGAGCAGAGGTCAGAGACATGGGTGCAAAAGAACTCTTACAGAGAGCTGAGGTTGGATACAGGGCTGCAGAAGCATCTTACAGAGGTTAGAATTTGGCGACTGAGGTCCAGAAGGAGTGTTGCAGAGTAGAGTTTGGAGATTTAGGTGCAAAAGGCCTGGTTCCAAGAGCAGAGGTTGGAGACTGGGGTGCAGAAAAACTGTTACAGAGACCAGACTTTTTAATCAAGGTTGCACAAAGATCTTACAGAGAGCAGTGTTTGTAGACCAAGGTGCAGAAGGACTTTTACAGAGAGCAGATGTTGGAGACTAGTGTGCACAAGGATCGTTGCAGAGAAAAGAGTTTTAAGACTGAGGTGCAGAAGGAAATTGCAGAGAGCACATGTTGGAGACTGGGGTGCAGAAGGACTGTTGCAGAGAGCAGAGATTTGAGACAGGCGTGCAGAAGGATCGTTTAAGAGAGCAGAGGTTGGAGACTGGGGTGCAGAAGGATTGTTAAAGAGGACAGACATCGGAGACTCGGGTGCAGAAGGCCTGTTACGGAGAACAGAGTTTGGAGCAGGGGTGCAGAAGTACTTTTACAGTGAGTAGAGTTTGTAGAATGAGGTGCAGAAGGACCGTTGCAGAGAGCAGAGGTTGGATACTGAGGTGCAGAAAGATAGTTACAGAGAGCGGAGTTTGGAGACTGGGTTGCAGAGGGACTGCTGCAGAGAGCAGAGGCTGGAAATGGGGTGTAGAAGGACCATTACAGAGAGCAGATTTTGGAATCTACACTACAGAAGGACTGTGACAGACAACAGAGTTTGGAGACTGGTGTGGAGATGGACTTTTTCAGAGTGCAGACCTAGGTGACTGGGGTGCAGAAGAACTTTTGCAGAGAGCTGAGGTTGGAGACTGGGGTGCAGAAGAACTGTCACAGAGAGCAGAATTTGGAGACTGAGGTGCAGAAGGAATGTTGCAGAAAACAGAGTTTGGAAACTGTGGTGCAGAAAGAATGATACAGAAACAAGAGGTTGGGGACTGTGGTGCAGAAGGACTGTTACAGAGAGCAGAGGTTAAAGACTGGGGAGCAGAAAGATTGTTACAGATAGCAGAGTTTGGAGACTGGGGAGCCACAGGACTCCTACAGAGAGCAGAGGTTGGAGGCTGCAGTGCAAAAGCACTGTTACAGAGAGCCGATTTTGGAGACTGAGGTGCAGAAGGACTGTTACAGAAAGCAGAGTTCGGAGACTGGGGTGCACAAAGATTGTGGAAGAGAGCAGAGTTTTCAGACTAAGGTTCAAAAGAACTGTTGCAGAGCACATATGTTGGAGACTGGGGTGCCGAAGGACTTTTGCAGAGAATAGTGGTTGGAGAATTGGGTGCAAAAGGATCGTTGCAGAGAGCAGAGGTTTGAGACTGGGGTGCAGAATTATTGTTATAGAGAGAAGAGTTTGGAGACTGGGGTGCACAATGACTGTTACAGATAACAGAGTTTGGAGACTGGGGTTTAGAAGGACTGTTACAGAAAGCAAAGGTTTGAGACTTGGGTGCAGAAGGACCGTTAAAGAGAGCAGATTTTGGAGACTGCACTACAGGAGGACTGTTAAAGAGAGAAGAGGTTGGAGACTGGTGTTGGTAAGGACTATTTCAGAGTGCAGACCTTGGAGACTGGGGTGCAGAAGAACTGTTCCAGAGAGCAGAGTTTAAAGACTCGGGTAATGAAAACTGTCGCAGAGAGCAGAGGTTGGAGACTGAGGTGCAGAAGGAATGTAGAAGAGAGCAGAGGTTGGAAACTGTGGTGCAGAAGGAAAGATACAGAAAGGAGAGGTTGGAGACTGTGGTGCAGAAAAAAAAGTTACAGAGAGCAGAGGTTGTGGACTGCGGTACAGAAGGAATGTTACAGAGAGCAGATTTGGAGACTGGGGAGCAGAAGGACTGTTACAGAGAGCAGAGGTTGGAGACTGGAAAGCAGAAGGACTGTTACAGAGAGAAGAGGTTGGAGACTGGGGAGCAGAAAGAATGTTACAGAGAGCAGATTTGGAAACTGAGGTGCAGATGGATCTTTCAGAGAGCACAGGTTGGAGGCTGGGGTGCAGAAGCACTGTTACAGAGAGCCGATTTTAGTGACTGAGGTGAAGAAAGACTATTACAGAAAGCAGATTTTGGAGACTGGGGTGCACAAAGATCATTGCAGAGAGCAGAGTTTTCAGACTGAGCTTCAGAAGGACTGTTGCAGAGACCAGATGTTAGAGACTGGGGTTCAGAATGACTTTTGCAGAGAGCAGAGGTTGGAGAATGGGGTGCAGAAGTATAGTTACAGAGAGCAGAGGATGGAGACTGGGGTGCCGAAGGACCCTTAAACAGAGCAGAGTTTGGAGACTGCGGGAAAGAATGACTGTTAAAGAGAGCAGAGGTTTGAGACTGTGGTAAAGAACGAGTGTTACAGAGAGCAGAGTTTGAAGACTACGGAGCAGAAGGACAGTTACAGTGAGAAGAGATTGGAGACAGGGGAGCAGAAGAAATATTACAAAGAGCAGAGTTGTGAAACTGGGGTGCAGAAGGATCTTACAAAGAGCAGAGGTTGGAGACTGAGGTGCAGAAAGACTTTTACAGAAAGTAGAGTTTAAAGACTGGGGTTCACAAGATTTGTTGCAGAGAGCAGAGTTCTCAGACTGAGATGAAGAAGAATTGTTGTAGGGAGCAGATATTGTAGACTGGAGTGCAGAACGACTTTTGCAGAGAGAAGAGTTTGGAGATTGGGGTGCAGAAAGATTGTTACAGAGAACAGAGTTTGGTGACTGTGGTGAAGAAGGACTATTGCAGAGATCAGAGTTTGGTAACTTAGGTGAAGAATGATTGTTACAGAGAACAGAAGTTTTACTCTGGGCTGCAATAGGGCTGTTGCAGAGAGCAGAGGTTTAAGACTGGTGTGCAGAAGGACTGTTGCAGAGAGCAGAAGTTGGAGTCTGGTGTGCAGAAGGATCGTTGCAGATAGCAGAAGTTTGAGACCAGGGTGCAGAAGCACTCTTACAGAGAGTAGACATTCTAAACTGAGGTGCAGATGGATCGTTGCAGAGAGCTGAGTTTTGAGACTGAGGTGCAGAAGGACTGTTACAGAGAGCAGAGATTTGAGACTGGGTTGCAGAAGGATCCTTGTAGAGAACAGAGTTTTAAGACTGACTTGCAAAAGAACTCCTAAAGAGAGCAGAGTTTATAGACAAAATTGCACAAGGATCATACTGAGAGCAGAGGTTGTAGAGCGAGTTGCAGCAGGACTGTTACAGAGAGCAGATGTTGGAGACTGGGGTGCAGAAGGATCCTTGTAGAGAACAGAGTTTTCAGACTGAGGTGCAGATGGACTTTTGCAGAGAGCACATGTTGAAGACTGGGGTGCAGAAGGACTGTTGCATAGAGCAGATGTTGGACACTGGGGTGCAGAAGGATCATTTTAGAGAACAAAATTTTGAGACTGTGGAGCAGAAGGATTTTTATAGAGAACAGAGTTGGGAGACTGGGGTGCAGAAGGCCTGTTACAGAGAGCAGAGTATGGAGAAGGTGTTCAGAAGTACTTTTACATGGAGTAGTTTTTGGAGACTGAGGTGCAGAAGGACCATTGCAGAGAACAGAGGTTGGAGACTGAGGTGCAGAAGGATTGTTACATAGAGCAGAGGTTGGAGACTGGGATGCAGAGGGACTGTTGTCGAGAGAAGAGGCTGTACACTGGGGTGCATAAGGACTGTTGCTGAGAGCACAGGATCAGATTGGGGTTCAGAACGACTGTTGCAGAGAGCAGAGCTTCGAAACTGGGTTACAGTAGGACTGTTTCAGAGGAAGAGGTTGAAGATTTGGTGCAGAAGAACTGTTGCAGAGAGCAGATATTGGAGACTGGGATGCAGAAGAACTGTTGCAGATAGCAGAGGTTGGAAACTGGGGTGAAGAAGGACTGTTGCAGCGAGCAGGTATTGGAGACTTTGGTGCAGAATGAATTTTGAAGAGAATAGAATTTGGAGGCTGAGGTGCAGAAGGAGTTTTTCAGGTTGGAGACTGGTGTTCAGAAGGACTGATACAGTAAGCAGAGTTTGGAGACTGGGGTGTAGAAGGACTGTTGCAGAGAGCAGAGTTTGTAGACCTAGGTGCAGAAGCACTGTTACAGAGAGCATAGGTTGGAGAATAAGGTGCAAAAGGCCTGTTACAGAGAGCAGAGGTTGGAGACTGGGGTGCAGAAGAACTCTTACAGAAAGCAGGGTTTCAAAATAGGGTTGCAGAAAGATCTTACAGAGAGCAGAGGTTGGAGACTGAGGTACAGCAGGACTGTTACAGAGAGCAGAGGTTGGACACTGGGGTGCAGAATGATCTTTGGAGAGAACAAAGTTTTCAGACTGAGATGCAGAAGGACTGTTGCAGAGAGCAGAGTTTGGACACTGAGGTTTAGAAGGACTGTTACAGAGAACAGAGTTTGGAGACTGGCGTGCAGAAGAACCGTTACAGAGAGGAGATTTTGGATACTGCACTACTGGAGGACTGTTACAGAGAGCAGAGTTTGGAGAATGGTGTGGAGAAAGACTGTTGCAGAGAGCAGAGGATGGAAACTGGGGTGGGGAAGGATCATTGTAGAGAGCAAAGTATTGAGACTGGTGTGCAGAAGGACTGTTACAGAGAACAGAGTTTGGAGAAGGGGTGCAGAAGGACTGTTACAGAGGGCACAGTTTCGAGACTGAGGTGCAACAGGAGTATTACAGAGAGCCGATTTTGGAGACTGGGGTGCAGAAGGATCATTGCAGATAACAGCGTCTTCAGACTGAGGTGCAGAAGGACTTTTACAAAGAGCAGAGGTTGGAGATTGAAGTACAGAAGGACTGTTTCAGAGTGCAGAGTTTGGAGAATGGGGTGTACAAGGATCATTGCAGAGAGCAGAGTTTTCAGACTGAGTGCAGAAGGACGGTTGCAGAGAGCAGAGGTTGGATACTCGGGTGCAGAAAGACTTTTTCAGAGAGCAGATGTTGGAGACTGGGGCGCAAAAGAATTGTGGCAGAGAGAAGAGGTTGGATACTGAGGTGCTTAAAGACTCCTGCAGACAACAGAGGTTGGAGAATGGGGTGCAAAAAGACCGTTGCAGAGAGCAGAGTTTGGAGACTGTGGTACAGAACGAAAGAGAGAGCACAGGTTGGAGACTGTGGTAGAGAAGGACTGTTACAGAGAGCAGAGGTTGGAGACTGGGTACCAGAAGGACTGTTACAGAGAGCAGAGTTTGGAAACCTGGGTGCAGAAGGATCTTACAGAGAGCAGAGGTTGGTGACAGGGGTGCAGAAAGACTGTTACATATAGCAGAGGTTGGAGAATGACGTGCACAAAGACTGTTACAGAAAGCAGAGTTTGGAGACTGGGGTGTACAATGATCGTTGCAGAGAGCAGAGTTTTCAGACTGAGGTGCAGAAGGACTGTAGCAGAGAACAGATGTTGTAGACTGGGTGCAGAAGGACTGTTGCAGAGAGCAGAGGTTGGAGACTGGTGTTTAGAAGCACTGTTGCAGAGAGCAGAAGTTGGAGACTGAGGTGCAGAAGGACTGTTACAGAGAGCAGAGTTTTGAGACAGGGTTGCAGAAGCATCGTACAGAGAGCAGAGTTTGGAGACTGAGGTGCAACTGGACTGTTAAAAAGAGCAGGGTTTGGAAAGTGGGTGCAGAAGGATCGTCAAAGAGGGCAGAGTTTGGAGACTGGGTTGCAGAAGGATCTTACAGAGATCATATTTGGAAGACTGAGGTTTAGAAGGCATGTTACACACAGTAGACGTTGCAGACTGAGGTGCAGAAGGACCATTGCAGGGAGCAGAGGTTGAGACTGGGGTGTAGAACGACAGTTGCAGGTAGCAGGTGTTGAAGACTTGGGTGCAGAAAGACTGTTGCTGAGAGAAGAGTATGGAGACTGAGGAGCAGAACGACTGTCACAGAGAGTAGAGGTTGGAGACTAGGGTGCAGAAGGACTGATACAGAAACAGAGGTTGGAGTCTGGTGTGTAAAAGGACAGTTACAGAAAGCAAAGTTTGAAGACTGCAATACAGGAGGACTGTTAGAGAGAGCAGATGTTGCATACTGTGGAGTAGAAGAACTGTTGCAGAGAGTAGAGGTTGGAGACTGGGCTGCAGAAGAACTGTCGCATAGAGCAGAAGTTGGAGACTGAGGTGCAGAAAGAATGTTACAGAGATCAGAGGTTGGAGACTGGGGTGCAGAAGTACTTATACAGTAAGAAAAGGTTGGAGACTGGGGTGAAGAATTAAGGTTACAGAGAGGAGAGATTGGAGACTGCAGTACAGAAGGACTGGTACAGACAGCAGAGTTTAAAGACTAGGGTAAAGAAGGACTGTTGCAGAGAGCAGATGTTGGAGACTTTGGTTCAGAAGGACTGTTGGAGAGAGAAGAGGTTAGAGAATGGGGTGCAGAATTAAGGTTGCAGAGAGCAGTGGTTGGAGACAGAGGTTCAGAATAACTGTTACAGACAGCAGAGGTTGAAAACTGTTGTGCAGAAAGACTGATACAGAAATCAGAGGTTTGAGACTGTGGTACAGAAGGACTGTTGCAGAGAGCAGAGGTTGGAGACTGAGGTGAGGAAGGATCCTTGCATAGAGAAGAGGTTGGAGACTGGGGTGCAGAAGACCTTTTACAGAGAGCAGACATTGGAGACTGGGGTGCAGAAGGACTGTTACAGATAGCACAATTTCGAGACTGGGTTGCAGAAGGATCTTACAGAGAGCATTTTGGAGACTGAGGTTCAGAAGGACTGTTACAGAGAGCAAAGTTTGGGAACTCGTGTGCAGAAGGATTTTTGCAGACAGCAGTTTTCAGACTGAGGTGCAGAAGGACTGTTATAGAGAGCAGATATAGGATCCTGGGGTGCAGAAGGACTGTTAAAGAGAGCAGAGTTTGGAGACTAGGGTGCAGAAGGCCTGTTACAGAGAGCAGAGTTTGGAGACAGGGGTGGAGAAGGACTGTTAGAGATAGCACAGTTTGAAGACTGGGGTGCAGAAGGATCGTTGCAGAGAGCAGAGGATTCAGAATGAGGCGCAGAAGGACTTTTACAGAGAGCAGAGTTTGGAGTCTGAGATGTAGATCGACTGTTTCAGAAACCAGAGGTTGTCAGTTGGTTAGCAGAACGACCATTACAAAAAAAAAAGAGGTTGGAGACTGCGATACAAAAGGACTGTTACAGAGAGCAGAGTTTGGAGAATGGGTAGAAGAAGGATTGTTGCAGAGAGCAGATGTTTGAGACTGGGTTGTAGAAGTTCCGTTACAAAGAGCAGAGGTTGGAGATTTTGGTGCAGAAGAACTGCACAGAGAGCAGAGGTTGGAGACTGGGGTGCAGAAGGATTGTTACAGAGAGCAGAGTTTAAAGACTCGGATGCAGAAGGACTGTTACAGAGAGCAGAGGTTTGAGACTGGGGTGCAGAAGAACTTTTACAGAGAGCAGAGTTTGGAGACTGGGGTGCATAAGGCCTGTTACAGAGAGCAGATGTTGGTGACTGAAGTACAGAAGGACTGTTATAGAGAGCAGAGGTTGGAGACTGAGGTACAGAAAGATTGGTACAGAGAACGGAGGTTGGAGACTGAGGTGAAGAAGGACTGTTACAGAGAGCAGATGTTGGAGACTAGGGTACAGAAGGATCGTTGCAGAGAGCAGAGGGTGGAAACTGAGGTGCAGAAGGATTATTGCAGAGAGCAGAGGTTGGAGAATGGGGTGCAGAAGGATCTTTACATTGAGCAGAGGTTGGAGACTGGGGTCAGAAGGACAGTTTCGGAGACCACAGGTTGGAGACTGTGGTGCAGAAGGATCGCTGCAGAGAGCAGAGGTTGGAAACTGAGGTGCTGAAGGATCGTTTCAGAGAGCAGAGGTTGGAGACTCAGGGGCAGAAGGATAGTTACAGAGAGCAGAGGTTGTAGACTGGGGTGCAGAATGACAGATACAGATAGCACAGTTTTGAGATCTGAGTGTAGAAAAAATGTTGCAGAGAGCAGAGGTTGGAGACAGGGGTGTAGAAGGACTGTTGTAGAGAGTAGAGGTTGGAGATATAGGTGTACAAGTACTGATACAGAGAGCAGAGGTTGGAGACTGGGGTGCAGAAGAACTGATAAGTAAGCAGAGGTTGGATACTGGACTGCAGAAGGACCATTACAGACAGTAGAGTTTGAAGACTGCAGTACAGAAGGACTTTTACAGATAGCACAGGTTGGATACCGGGGTGCAGAACGACTGTTGCAGTGAACAGAGTTTGGAGACTGCCATGCAGAAGAATCTTACAGAAAGTAGAGGTTGCAGACTGGGTTGCAGTAGGACTGTTGCACAGAGAAGAGGTTGGATACTGGCGTGCAGAAGAACTGTTACAGAGAGCACAGTTTTGAGACTGTGGTGCAGATGGATCTTACAGAATGTAGAGGTTGGAGACCTCGGTGCAGAAGGACTGTAGCAGAGAGCAGAGTTTGGAGACTGGGGTACAAATGGACTGTTACAGAGAGCAGAGGTTGGAGACTGTGGTGAAGAAGGATTTTACAGAGAGTAGAGGTTGGAGACTGGGGTGCAGTAGGACTGTTGCAGAGAGCAGAGGTTGGAGACTGGGTTGTAGAAGGACTGTTACAGATAGTACAGTTGAGACAGGGTTGCAGAAGGATCTTACAGAGAGCCTTTTGGGGACAGAGGTGCAGAAGGAGTGTTACAAGAGCAGAGGTTACAGACTGGGGTGCAGAAGAATTGTTCCAGAGAGCAGCGTTTTCAGACTGAGGTGCAGAAGGACAGTTACAGAGAGCACAGTTTGGAGACCTTGGTGTAGAAGAAATCTTGCAGAGAGGAAATGTTGGATGCAGGGGTGCAGAAGGACTGTTACAGAGAGCAGAGTATGTTGACTGATTTGCAGAAGAATCGTTTCAGAGAGCATAGGTGGAGACTGGGCTGCAAAATTATCGTTATGAAGAGCAGAGGTGGGAGACTGGTGTTCATAAGGACTGTTACAGAGAGCACAGGTTGGAGACAGGGGTGCAGAAGGAATGTTGCAGAAAGCAGAGGTTGAAGACTGGGGTGCAGAAGGACTGTTGCAGAGATCAGAATTTGGAGACTGAGATGCAGAAGGACTGTTACACAGAGAAGACGTTGGAGACTGAGGTGAAGAATTATGATACAGAAAGCTGAGGTGGGATACTGGGGTGCAGAAGGACCATTACAAAGAGCAGAGGTTGGAGACTGGCGTGCACAATGACTGTTTCAGAGAGCAGAGTTTGGAGACTGGGGTGCAGAAGGCCTGCTACAGAGAGCAGAGGTTGGAGACTGGGGTGCAGAAGGATTGTTGCAGATAGCAGAGGTTGGAGCCTGGGGTGAAGAAGGACTGTTACAGAGATCAGAGTTTGGAGATTGGTGTGCAGAAGGATCTTAGAGAGAGCAGAGCCTGGAGAGTGGGGTGCAGACGAACTGGTGCACAGAGCAGAGGTTAGAGACTGGTGTGCAGAAGGACTGTTACCGAGAGCAGAGTTTGGAGACTGGGTGGCAGTAGGAACTTACATAGAGCAGAGTTTGGAGACTGAGGTGCAGAAGAAATGTTACCGATAGTAATGGTTAAAGACTGGGTTTCAGAAGGATTTTTGCAGGGAGCAGAGGTTGGAGACTGACATGCTGAAGTACTCTTGTAGACAACAGAGGTTTGAGAATGGGGTGTAGAATAACCATTGCAGAGAGCAGATGTTGGAGCCTGAGGTGCAGAAGGATTGTTACAGAGAGCAAAGTTTGGAGACTCGGGTAAAGAAGGACTGTTACAGAGATCGAAGTTTGGAGACTAGGGTGCAGAAAGATCTTTCATAGAGCAGATGTTAAAGACTGCGGTTCAGACGAACTGTTGCACAGAGCAGAGGATTGAGACTTGGGTGCAGAAGGACTGTTACAAAGAGCAGAGTTTGGAGACAGGGTTGCAGAAGGATCTTACAGAGAGCAGAGGTTGGAGACTGAGGTGGAACAGGACTGTTAAATAGAGCTGAGTTTGGAGACAGGGGTGTGTTGAGAGCCACAGCCAAAGGGGCCCCAGCAAACTTCCAGCTGCTGGCTGATGATCCAGCTGCCAGCAAACTTTCAGCTGCCAGCTGATGATTGGCTCACAGTGGCCCCAGCAACATCTAGCTGATTGGCTCCTCTGCGGTGATGTTCATTGAGCTGTTTCCCTGCCCTTTAGACTGCCACCTGATGATTGGGTCACAGCGGCCCAGCAACATCTAGCTGATTGTCTCTTCCGCGGAGCTGCTTATTGGGGGACTTCTTTGGCTCTGCCAACACAACCCAGCCAATCGGCCTCAAGAGCAGGAGGATTGTGGGAGGTTGGGAGGCTGGTTTGGGGTGAGAGGCGTGTGGAAGCCTGTGGTGGCAGTTGGGCTCTTAGGGTTTTTTCCTGAGGAGCTGTTTTGTTTGGCGTTTGTAGTTCTAAAAATAAAGTTAGTTTCTTTTGACAAGTGGCTCCTGATTTGTGCCAAGCCAGACTTCGGCATTTGGTGGCCCGTATGGGGAGCGACTCAGGGTAAGTAAACTGCCCGCCCCTGAGTGCAGGGCGAGAGGATGGGTAGCCATTCTAAGTTTACTCTTTTGTTTTGCTTCATTTTTGTTTTAACTTGCCTGTCCCTGGAGATGAGTGAGAGGGGAAGAAAAACCACTCACATTTGAGGAAAAACTATATGCATCTGAGGAACAGATAGGGAGAAAGGACGGATGCATATGTCAGGTTCCATGTCAGGAGGATAGAAAGGCTGATATAATGATTCTGTGTGGTTCCATTTTTATTGGATTCTGTCTCGGTTTTGTTTGCTGTTTATCTTGCTGGGTTGTATTATAGTAGAAATACGGGATCAGCAATTAGTAAAAAACAAACCGAAAGAGTGTTAAGTAAATTGTTAGAGGAAGGAGGCTTTCCAGTAAAATCAAGAGCAGTCAGGGCATACCTTGATATAATGCAAAAATATAGCCCATGGCTTTTTAAGGAGGAGTTGTTAGATAAATCACAATGGAACCATCATGGTGAAGATTTAAAAAGAATAGAAAAGAACAACCCAGGGACTCTGCCAGTTGGCACATTGCCATTGTGGACGTACATATCTGGTTTGCTTAGTCCAAAGCCTTCAGTTCAGACAAAGGTAGAGGAAGAAGAAGACATATTGATACAAGTAGAAGAGAAGGTCTTTCGAGCTAGTGAGACAGAGAAAGGAAGTTTAGAGCAGAAAAAAACATCAGGGGAAAAGTTACAACAGGAGACTGCTAATAACATCTTTCTATCACAGAGCGAAAGTGTCCAACCAACAGCACCACCTCTACCAGAGGGCATAAGTGTCCAATCAACAGCACCACCTCCATATGCTAGGAGAGCGCCAAACCCCGCAGTTGATAGTTAGGATCCTGAGACAGGATCTCAAGTATGCCCTGTATTTGAGGTAGGAGGGCAGCAAATTCACCAGGGTTTAAATTTCACATCAGTGAAGGAGCTAAAAGAGGCTGTAACAACCTATGGTCCTCAAGCACCCTTCACTGTAAGCTTGGTCGAATCCATTACCAACTTAAACATGACGCCAGAAGACTGGGCTAATGTTTGTAAAGCTGTGTTAACTGGAGATCAATACCTGTTATGGAAGGTTGCCAATGAGGAATTTTGCAAGGAGACGGCTAGTCTAAATGCAGCAGCTGGTTATCCTCAGAGAAATCTAGATATGTTGTTAGGAAAGGGACCTTATGAGGATCGGCAGCAACAACTTGCATATGATCCTGGTGTATATTTACAAATTGCTGTAAATGCAGTTAAGGCATGAAAGACTTTACAAGGACATGGAGGTTTACAAGGTCAATTATCTAAGATAATACAAGGAGCTAGTGAACCTTACACTGAATTTGTAGATAGGCTTATTCAAACAGCTACCAGAGTTTTGGGGAATACAGAACAAGCAATGCCATTAATAAAACAACTGGCTTATGACCAAGCAAAACGTTGGTGCAGAGATATCATTAGACCATGAAAACAGGAAGATTCAAACACATATATTAAATTATGTAGAGACATTAATTAACAAGAGCAAGTCATGGCAGCTGCAGTAAAACAGGCTTTAAATGCCAGAGACATTAATGAACAAGGGCAAATTGTGGCAGCTGCAGTAAAACAGGCTTTAGATGCCAGAGACATTAATGAACAAGGGCAAATTGTGGCAGCTGCAGTAAAACAGGCTTTAAATGCCAGAGACATTAATGAACAAGGGCAAATTGTGGCAGCTGCAGTAAAACAGGCTTTAGATGCCAGAGACATTAATGAACAAGGGCAAATTGTGGCAGCTGCAGTAAAACAGGCTTTAGATTCCAGGCCAAGAACATGCTACAATTGTGAACAAACAGGACATTTTAAAAGAAATTGCCCCATAGGAGGAGGGTTTAACAAACTAGGTATCAAAGGAGTAGAATACCGGGTATTTGCCCACGATGCCGTAGAGGGAGACATTGGGCTAATGAATGCCGTTCTCAAACCACCATAGAGGGTACTCCATTATATTGGCTAATGAATACTGTTCTCAAACCACCATAGAGGGTACTCCATTATCAAAAACGAACAAGGACAAGGTGTTTATCCACAGTATCGTGGAAAAAGGCATCAGGCTCCATTGCCAAAAAATGGACAGGGGGCCCCAATGCTCCGGGGCCCCAAACCACAAATATATGGAGCACTAGAGGACCCCAGCAACCCCATCAGGGCAGTGCCCAGGGACATCAGATCTCTCATCAGACAAACCAGAGGGAGCGCAGGGTTGGACATCTGTGCCTCCGCCAAATCAGTACTAACTCCAGAGATGGGAGTTCAAATCATTCCCACAGGGGTAAAAGGACCTCTTCCCAAAGAAAAGTAGGCTTGTTATTGGGACGCAGCTCTTCTACTCTAAAAAGACTTATGATAAGTCCTGGGGTAATTGATTCCGATTATGAAGGTGAAATAAAAATTATAGCCAGTTCTCCAAAGGGTAGTATCAATAATTTCACCAGGAGATAGAATAGCACAGTTACTAATAATACTAAGCCTACATGATAAATTTTCCAGTCATGCTGTAGAAAGAAGTTCAAAGGGATTAGGCTCCACAGGTGTAGATTGGGCTATGCTTTCCTTTAAATTTACATTCTCGCCCCATGCTAAAACTAAATATTCAAGGACATGAATTTAATGGGCTACTGGATACAGGTGCAGACCTTAGCATTATCTCTTGTCAAGAATGGCCAAAACATTGGCCATTACAACAAGCCACTCAAACACTTCGAGGCCTAGGAATGGCGACTAATCCCGATAGAAGTGCAATGGTATTAGATTGGAAGGATCCTGAAGGATGTGAAGGAACTATACAGCCATATGTATTGGATCATCTTCCCTTAAATTTATGGGGACGAGATGTCCTAGATCAATTAGGTTTGACATTAACAAATAATATCAATCAAAATTCACCCACTATTATGGCTAGACAAGGTTTTAGGAAAGGAAAAAGATTAGAAAAACAAGAAGAAGGTATAGCAGCACCAATACAAATAGATCAAGGAACAGACAGACATGGGTTGGATTTTCACACAGGGCCACTGAGACAATAAAAATTACATGGAAATCAGAAAGACCAGGATGGGTTCCTCAGTGGCCCTTAACTAAAGAAAAGATACAAGTAGCCCATGATCTGGTCAAACAACAATTAGTGGAAGGACATGTACAACTTTCTGTATCTCCCCATAATACTCCCATTTTTGTCATCAAAAAGAAATCTGGTAAATGGAGATTATTGCAAGATTTAAGAGCCATTAATAATGAAATGGTCATTATGGGACCTGCTCAATCGGGGATTCCTCAATTGTCTGCTTTGCCAAAAACTTGGTATGTTTTATTTATAGATATTAAAGATTGTTTTTTTTCAATTCCAATTCATCCTGAAGATAGTCCACATTTTGCATTTACTATCCCTGCACTAAATCATGAAGGTCCTGATCAGAGATATGAATGGAAAGTACTCCCTCAAGGGATGGCTAACAGCCCAACTATGTGTCAAATTTATGTTAACAAAGTTATCCAGCCACTTAGAAATCAAAATCCTGAACTACAAATATTTCATTATATGGATGATGTATTATTAGCACACAAAGCTAAAAACACGTTGCTAGAATGTTATGCCACACTTACAAACTTATTAAAAAATTATAATCTCGAGACAGCAATAGATAAAGTACAATTAAATTTTCCAATTAATTATTTAGGAGTTCTATTATCCTCAACCATGGTCCGTCACCAAAAATTCAAATACGAGTAGATCAACTCAAATCACTTAATGACTTTCAAAAGTTATTAGGAGACATAAATTGGATAAGGCCTTATCTAGGTATTCCAACAGGAGAATTGGGACCGTTATTTGATATTCTAAAAGGTCCATTAGATCCAAATTCACCCCGAATGTTAACGCCTGAAGCAAGAAAGGCATTAAAAATCATAGAAACATAAATGGGAAATATGCATTTGGATAGAATTGATATAAGTTTGCTTTATTATTTATTGTACTACCAACAAAATATATTCCTACAGGAGTATTTTGGCAAGAAGGTCCATTATTATGGATACATTTATCTTATTCTCCTAACACTATTCTTACTAGGTATCCTGAGGCTGTAGGACAATTAATACTCAAAGGAATAAAAGCAGCAAAGGGAGTGTTTGAAATTTCTCCCAATAAAATTATTACTCCATATACTATGAATCAAATTGATGAATTAGCTAATGAGTTAAATACTTGGGCAATAATCATGTGCAAAACTAATGTTTCATTTGATGACCACTTACCATCTAATCTTTTATTGTCTTTTTGGTCATTGCATCCTGTAATTTTTTAAAAAATGACAATAAAAACACCTATCATGAATGCTCCAAATATATTCACTGATGGGTCAAATAATGGTACAGCAGCAATAGTTACACCTGATCAAACTTTTACATTTTTAGCACCCAAATAATCAGCTCAAAAGGTAGAGCTTAATGCCGTATTACAAACTTTTGTGATGTTTAAAGATTCAGTATTTAATTTATTTTATGATAGTCAGTATATAGTTAATGCTATAATATCCCTTGAAGATGCTGGTAGGATTTCCCCTTCTTCTACTGTTTTCTCTTTATTTTCCACTATACAAAGTTTAATCTGGGACAGAAAAGATCCATTCTTTATAGGACATATCAGGGCACATACAGGATTGCCTGGAGCCCTTAGTTTGGGCAATGATTTAGCAGATAAAACTACAAATGGCATACATATTTTCTCTACACTAGAAGAAGCTATAAATTTTCATAAAAGATTCCATGTCAATGCTAATACTTTACAAAAGCATTTTAAAATAACTAAGGAACAAGCTAGACAAATAATAAAACAATGTCAAAATTGTGTGACCTTTTTACCACAAGTTAATCTTGGAGTCAATCCTAGAGGATTGATACCTAACCATATTTGGCAGATGGACGTCACACACTTGCCAGAATTTGGAAAATTAAAATATTCGCATGTTACAGTTGATACTTCTTCTGGATTTTTGATGGGCTCACTTCATGCCGGAGAAAAAACTAAAGATGTTATAGCTAATTGCTTACAAAATTCTGCCACTGTGGGCATTCCAAAACAGTTAAAAACAGATAATGCCCCTGGTTATACGTCTACTTCTTTTAAACAATTTTGCTCATCATTTGGCATTACTCATATAACAGGAATCCCATACAATCTACAGGGACAAGGCATAGTTGAAAGAGCTCATCAAACTATTAAAATGTACTTATTAAAGCAAAAAGACGGAATTGGGAAGGGGTATATATTCCCCAAAGATAAACTTAAAATAACTCTTTTTACTCTAAACTTTTTAAATTTGGATTCATCAGGACTTAGTGCTGCAGAAAGGCATATGTGTCCAAAAAATGTACATAAGCCCAAGGTACTTTGGAAAGATATTCTAACAGGACAATGGAAAGGTCCTGACCCAGTAATTGTCTGGAGTCGGGGGTCTGTTTGTGTGTTTCCACAGGAAGAACAGCAGCCGATTTGGATTCCAGAGAGATTAACCAAAGGTCTGACTTAGTGATTGTCTGGAGTCGGGGTCTGTTTGTGTGTTTCCACAGGGAGAACAGCAGCCGATTTGGATTCCAGAGAGATTAACTAAAGCGATTTCTACAGACCAAAAAGAAGATGATTTAACTCAAATCCATAACAGCTGATATCCAAAACTCCAATTTGACTATCCCTACATCTGCGACAGAATCAGGATGCTTTTTTCAATATCTATTTTATTATTGCCCTTTCCCATATCATGAAGTTCTATTTTGTTTTTTTTTTTTTTTTTGAGCTCATATAGACTTAGGTTAATGTTTTGCTGATCAGTTCTATTTTTTTTTTTGACTATAGAGTTTTTAAACATTGCAATAGAGATTTCACCTGTAAAAAGTTATAAGGCCTTTACTATTATGTTATGTGTTGTATGTATTATATTATGTGTGCACACTTGTGTTTTGTGTTATATGTTTTAATGTATGTATGTCCATATATCATATATGATGAGCGCTCATGAAAAAATGGATCCAAATATTTTTTTTTTATTTCACGTGATTTAAATGGTTTAATTTAAATTGGGTAAATTTAAAACTGTTAAGAATTGTTTTAATATGTAAAAAAAAGGAGGTTAACAGATCTGTTTGTTTACTTTCACCTTTCCTTTTCATTATATTTAATAATTCTATTCAAGATAATGTAAATTGTTAAGAAAATTGTTTTCTTTTAGTGCCTTCTGGAATGTTACACAATTTTTTCTTTAGCCATTATTGCCAGAATTCCTATCTTCATCACAGTGCTGGTGAAGACAATGTAAATTGTTAAGAAAATTGTTTTTTTTTTGTTTTTTTTTTTTTTTTTTTTAGTGCCTTCTGGAATGTTACACAATTTTTTCTTTAGCCATTATTGCCAAAATTCCTATCTTCATCACAGTGCCGGAGAAGACAATGTAAATTGTTAAGAAAATTGTTTTTTTTTAGTGCCTTCTGGAATGTTACATAATTTTTTTTAGCCATTATTGCCAGAATTCCTAGCTTCATCCTAGTGCCAGTGAAGACAAAGATAAAACTAATCTACAGCTTCTGCAATAGCCATCACTGAACTGCTTGCAGAACTTGCCTAGACTATGTGTCACTTGTATGCATTGTGAACTCACTTGTATGGATTGTGAACTATCTGTTACTGCATCAACTTTTGGTAGTGTTGGGGTATTTTTGCTCATATTCTTGACGACAAGAGCCATCAATTGGCTTGGTGTATCTTTCTCCTTCCTGCTTGTCATGATCATTCAGCTAAAACTTTGGGGCCAACAGAGGTGAGGCAAAAACCTCACCCCCCCCACTGGTACAAAAACCTCTCCACAGGTGTGGCTGTATACTGGACCGGTAGTCAATGACGGGTAAGATCCAATTACAATGGTACCAACCTAAGACAGGAGGCTGATGCCCTGAGGTCAGCTCATCCGAAGACGGGTAAGGACCATATGTAGTATTGGACAACCTAAGGCAGGCACGGTCCCTAAGCCACATGCTTGTTGTTTAAACAGAGAGGGGGAGATGTTGAGAGCCACAGCCAAAGGGGCCCCAGCAAACTTCCAGCTGCTGGCTGATGATCCAGCTGCCAGCAAACTTCCAGCTGCCAGCTGATGATTGGCTCACAGTGGCCCCAGCAACATCTAGCTGAATGGCTCCTCTGCGGTGATGTTCATTGGGCTGTTTCCCTGCCCTTCAGACTGCCAGCTGATGATTGGCTCACAGCGGCCCCAGTAACATCTAGCTGATTGGCTCCTCCACGGAGCTGCTCATTGGGGGACTTCTTTGGCTCTGCCCAAACAACCCAGCCAATCGGCCTCAAGAGCAGGAGGATTGTGGGAGGTTGAGAGGCTGGTGTGGGGGTGAGAGGCGTGTGGAAGCCGGTGGTGGCAGTTGGGCTCTGAGGGATTTTTCCCTGAGGAGCTGTTTTGTTTGGCATTTGTAGTTCTAAAAATAAAGTTAGTTTCTTTTGACAAGTGGCTCCTGATTTGTTCCAAGCCAGACTTCGGCAGGGGTGCAGAAGGATCGGTGCAGAGAACCGAGTTTTCAGACTGAGGTGCAGAGAGACTGTTGGAAATTACAGAGGTTGGAGACTGGGGTGCAGAAGGACTGTTGCAGAGAGCAGAATTTGGAGGCTGAGGTGCAGAAGGACTGCTACAGAGAGCAGAGGTTGGAGACTGAGGTACAGAAGGATTTATACAGAAAGCAGAGGTTAGAGAGTAGGGTGCAGAAGGACCGTGGCAGAGAGCAGAGTTCGGAGACTGCAATACAGGAGGACTGTTAAAGAGAGTAGAGGTTGGAGAATGGTTTATAGACGAACTGTTTCAGAGTGCAGATGTTGGAGACTGGGGTTCAGAAGAACTGTTGCAGAGAGCAGAGTTTGGAGACTGGGGTGCAGAAGAACTGTCGGAGAGAGAAGTTGTTGAAGACTGAGGTGCAGAAAGAATGTTACAGAGAGCAAAGGTTGGAGACTGGGGTGCAGAATTACTGACACCAGAAGCAGAGGTTGAGACTGGGGTGCAGAAGGACCGTTACAGAGAGCAGAGGTTGGAGACTGTGTTACAGAAAGACTGTAGCAGAGACCAGAGGTTATAGAATGGGGTGCAGAAGGAATGTTACAGAGAGCAGAGGTTAGAGAATGGGGTGCACAAGTAAGGTTGCAGAGTTCAGAGGATGGAGACAGAGGTGCAGAAGGACCGTTACAGAGAGCAGATGTTGGAGACTGGGGTGCATAAAGATCATTGCATAGAGCAGAGGTTGAAGACAGGGGTGCAGAACGACGGTTGCAGAGAGCAGAGGTTGGAGACAGACGTGCAGAAAAATAGTTACAGAGAGTAGAGGTTGAAGACTTGGGTGCAGAAGGATCGTTGAAGAGAACAGAAGTTGGATACTGAGTCGCAGAAGAATCATTGAAGACAGCAGAGGTGGAGACTGGGTTGCAGAAGGATCGTTACAGAAGGAAGAGGTGGAAGACTGCGGTGCAGAAGGACTGTTACAGAGAGCACAGGTTGGAGACTGGAGTGCAGAAGAATGTTACAGAAAGAAGAGGTTGGAGACTGGGGTGCAGAATGGCTGTTTCAGAGAGCAGAGGTTGGAGACTGAGATGCAGAAGGATTGTAACACAGAGCAGACTTTGGAAACTGGGGTGAAGAATTATGATACAAAAAGCAGAGGTGTGAGACTGGGGTACAGAAAGACCATTACAGAGAGCAGAGGTTGCAGACTGGAGTTCAGAAGGACTGTTTAAGAGAGCAGAGTTTGGAGACTGGGGTGCATAAGGCCTGCAAAAGAAAGCAGAATTTGGAGACTGGGTTGCAGAAGGACTGTTATAGAGAGCAGAGTTTCGAGGCTGGGTTGCAGAAGGATCTTACAGAGAGCAGTGTTTCGTGACTGTGGGGCAGGATGAATATTACAGAGAGCAGTGATTGGAGACTGAGGTGCAGAAGGATCGTGCAGAGAGCAGAGGTTGCAGACTAAGGTGCAGAAGGACTGTAAAAAAGAGCAGAGGTTGGAGACTGAGGTGCATCAGGACTGTTACAGAGAGCAGAGTTTGGTGACTGAGGTGCAGAAGGACTGTTACAGAAAGCAGAGGTTGGAAATTGGTGTAGAAGGACCTTTACACATAGCAGAGGTTGGAGACTGCGGTATAGAAAGACTGTAACAGAGAGCAGAGGTTGGAGAATATGGTGCAGAATGACTGTTACAGAGAGCAGAGGTTAGAGACTGGGGTGCAGAAGTGCCGAAGTCTGGCTTGGCACAAATCAGGAGCCACTTGTCAAAAAGAAACTAACTTTATTTTTAGAACTACAAACGCCAAACAAAACAGCTCCAGGGAAAAACCCTCAGAGCCCAACTGCCACCACCGGCTTCCACAAGCCTCTCTCCCCCACACCAGCCTCCCCACCTCCCACAATCCTGAGGCTGATTGGCTGGGTTGCGTGGGCAGAGCCAAAGAAGTCACCCAATGAGCAGCTCCGTGGAGGAGCCAATGGGGCCGCTGTGAGCCAATCATCAGCTGGCAGTCTGAAGGGCAGGGAAACAGCCCAATGAACATCACCGCAGAGGAGCCAATCAGCTAGATGTTGCTGGGGCAGTCTGAAGCTTGCTGGCAGCTGGAAGTTTGCTGGGGCCCCTTTGGCTGTGGCTCTCAACATCTCCCCCTCTCTGTTTAAATAACAAGCATGTGGCTTAGGGACCGTGCCTGCCTTAGGTTGTCCAATACATATGGTCCTTACCCGTCTTCGGATGAGCTGACCTCAGGGCGTCAGCCTCCTGTCTTAGGTTGGTACCATTGTAATTGGATCTTACCCGTCATTGACTACCGGTCCAGTATACAGCCACACCTGTGGAGAGGTCTCAGTGGGGGGGGGGGTGAGGTTCTTTGCCTCACCTCTGTTGACCCCCAAATTTTAGCTGAATGATCATGACAAGCAGAAGGGAGGAAGATATACCAAGTCAATTGACGGCTCCTTTTGGGAAAATTGTACCACCGATGATATCATCAGCAAAAATACCCCAACACTACCACAAGTCGTTGCACCAACAGATAGTTCACAATGCATACAAGTGACACATAGTTCTGTAAGCAGTTCAGTGCAAGTTCTGTAAGCAGTTCAGTGATGGCTATTGCAGAAACTGTAGATTAGTTTTATCTTTATCTTCACCGGCACAGGGATGAAGATAGGAATTCTGGCAATAATGACTAAAGAAAAAATTAGGTAACATTCCAGAAGACACTAAAAGAAAACAATTTTCTTAACAATTTATATTATCTTCATCTGAAGATAGAAATTCTGGCAATAATGGCTAAAGAAAAAATTAGGTAACATTCCAGAAGACACTAAAAGAAAACAATTTTCTTAACAATTTATATTGTCTTCATCGGCACTGGGATGAAGATAGAAATTCTGGCAATAATGGCTAAAGAAAAAATTAGGTAACATTTCAGAAGGCACTAAAAGAAAACAATTTTCTTAACAATTTACATTATAGTGAAGAGAATTATTAAATATAATGAAAATGAAAGGTGAGAGTAAACAAACAGATCTGTTAACCTCCTTTTTTGTTTACATATTAAAACAATTCTTAACAGTTATTTACCCAATTTAAATTAAACCATTTAAATCACGTGAATAAAAAAAAATATTTGGATCCATCTTTTCATGAGCGCTCATCATATATGATATATGGAAATACGTACATTGGACATACGTACATTCAAACATATAACACAAAACACAAGTGTGCACACATAATATAATACATACAACACATAACATAATAGTAAAGGCCTTATAACTTTTTACAGGTAAAATCTCTATTGCAATGTTTAAAAACTCTATAGTCAAAAAAAAAAAAAAATAGAACTGATCAGCAAAACATTAACCTAGGTCTGTATGAGCTCAAAAAAATAAAATAGAACTTCATGATATGGGAAAGGGCAATAATAAAATAGATATTGAAAAAAGCATCCTGGTTCTGTCGCAGATGTAAGGATAGCCAAATTGGAGTTTTGGATATCAGCTATTATGGATTTGAGCTAAATCATCTTCTTTTTGGTCTGTAGAAATCGCTTTAGTTAATCTCTCTGGAATCCAAATCGGCTGCTGTTCTCCCTGTGGAAACACAAAAACAGACCCCCGACTCCAGACAATCACTGGGTCAGGATTTTAGTTAATCTCTCTGAAATCCAAATCGGCTGCTGTTCTGGGTCAGAACCTTGGTTAATCTCTCTGGAATCCAAATCGGCTGCTGTTCTTCCTGTGGAAACACACAAACAGACCCCCGATTCCAGACAATTACTGGGTCAGGACCTTTCCATTGTCCTGTTAGAATATCTTTCCAAAGTACCTTGGGCTTATGTACATTTTTTGGACACATATGCCTTTCTGCAGCACTAAGTCCTGATGAATCCAAATTTAAAAAGTTTAGAGTAAAAAGCGTTATTTTAAGTTTATCTTTGGGGAATATATACCCCTTCCCAATTCCATCTTTTTGCTTTAATAAGTACATTTTAATAGTTTGATGAGCTCTTTCAACTATGCCTTGACCCTGTGGATTGTATGGGATTCCTGTTATATGAGTAATGCCAAATGATGAGCAAAATTGTTTAAAAGAAGTAGACGTATAACCAGGGGCATTATCTGTTTTTAACTGTTTTGGAATGCCCACAGTGGCAAAATTTTGTAAGCAATGAGCTATAACATCTTTAGTTTTTTCGCCGGCATGAAGGGAGCCCATCAAAAATCCAGAAGAAGTATCAATTGTAACATGCAAATATTTTAATTTTCCAAATTCTGGCAAGTGTGTGACGTCCATCTGCCAAATATGGTTAGGCATCAATCCTCTAGGATTGACTCCAAGATTAACTTGTGGTAAAAAGGTCACACAATTTTGACATTGTTTTATTATTTGTCTAGCTTGTTCCTTAGTTATTTTAAAACGCTTTTGTAAAGTATTAGCATTGACATGGAATCTTTCATGAAAATTTATAGCTTCTTCTAGTACAGAGAAAATATGTATGTCACGTGTAGTTTTATCTGCTAAATCATTGCCTAAACTAAGGGCTCCAGGCAATCCTGTATGTGCCCTGATATGTCCTATAAAGAATGGATCTTTTCTGTCCCAGATTAAACTTTGTATAGTGGAAAACAAAGAGAAAACAGTAGAAGAAGGGGAAATTCTACCAGCATCTTCAAGGGATACTATAGCATTAACTATATACTGGCTATCAGAAAATAAATTAAATACAGAATCTTTAAACATCACAAAAGTTTGTAATACTGCATTAAGCTCTACCTTTTGAGCTGATTGTTTGGGTACTAAAAATGTAAAAGTTTGATCAGGTGTAACTATTGCTGCTGTACCATTATTTGACCCATCAGTGAATATATTTGGAGCATTCATGATAGGTGTTTTTCTTGTCATTTTTGGAAAAATTACAGGATGCAATGACCAAAAAGACAATAAAGGATTAGATGGTAAGTGGTTATCAAATGAAACATTAGATTTGCACATTATTATTGCCCAAGTATTTAACTCATTAGCTAATTCATCAATTTGATTCATAGTATATGGAGTAATAATTTTATGGGGAGAAATTCCAAACACTGCCTTTGCTGTTTTTATTCCTTTGAGTATTAATTGTCCTACAGCCTCAGGATATCTAGTAAGAATAGTGTTAGGAGAATAAGATAAATGTATCCATAATAATGGACCTTCTTGCCAAAATACTCCTGTAGGAATATTTTTTGTTGGTAGTACAATAAATAATAAAGGCAAACTTATATCAATTCTATCCAAATGCATATTTTCCATATATGTTTCAATGATTTTTAATGCCTTTCTTGCTTCAGGCGTTAACATTCGGGGTGAATTTGGATCTGATGGACCTTTTAGGATATCAAATAAAGGTCCCAATTCTCCTGTTGGAATACCTAGATAAGGCCTTATCCAATTTATGTCTCCTAATAACTTTTGAAAGTCATTAAGTGATTTGAGTTGATCTACTCGTATTTGAATTTTTGGTGGACGGACCATGGTTGAGGATAATAGAACTCCTAAATAATTAATTGGAAAATTTAATTGCACTTTATCTATTGCTATCTCTAGATTATAATTTTTTAATAAGTTTGTAAGTGTGGCATAACATTCTAGCAATGTGTTTTTAGCTTTGTGTGCCAATAACACATCATCCATATAGTGAAATATTTGTAGTTCAGGATTTTGATTTCTAAGTGGCTGGATTACTTTGTTAACATAAATTTGACACATAGTTGGGCTGTTAGCCATCCCTTGAGGGAGTACTTTCCATTCATATCTCTGATCAGGACCTTTATGATTTAGTGCAGGGATAGTAAATGCAAAACGTGGACTATCCTCAGGATGAATTGGAATTGAAAAAAAACAATCTTTAATATCTATAACTAAAACATACCAAGTTTTTGGCAAAGCAGACAATTGAGGAATCCCCGATTGAGCAGGTCCCATAATGACCATTTCATTGTTAATGGCTCTTAAATCTTGCAGTAATCTCCATTTACCAGATTTCTTTTTGATGACAAAAATGGGAGTATTATGGGGAGATACAGAAGGTTGTATATGTCCTTCCGCTAATTGTTGTTTGACCAGATCATGGGCTACTTGTGTCTTTTCTTTAGTCAAGGGCCACTGAGGAACCCATACTGGTCTTTCTGATTTCCATGTAATTTTTATTGTCTCAGTGGCCCTTTGTGAAAATCCAACCCATGTCTGTCTGTTCCTTGATCTATTTGTATTGGTGCTGCTATACATTGTTCTTGTCTTTCTAATCTTTTTCCTTTCCTAAAACCTTGTCTAGCCATAATAGTGGGTGCATTTTGATTGATATTATTTGTTAATGTCAAACCTAATTGATCTAAGACATCTCGTCCCCATAAATTTACGGGAAGATGATCCAATACATATGGCTGTATAGTTCCTTCACATCCTTCAGGATCCTTCCAATCTAATAGCATTGCACTTCTATCGGGATTAGTCGCCACTCCTAGGCCTCGAAGCGATTGAGTGGCTTGTTGTAATGGCCAATGTTTTGGCCATTCTTGACGAGAGATGATGCTAAGATCTGCACCTGTATCCAGTAGCCCATTAAATTCATGTCCTTGAATATTTAGTTTTAGCATGGGGCGAGAATCTAAATTTAAAGAAAGCATAGCCCAATCTACACCTGTGGAGCCTAATCCCTTGGAACCTCTTTCTACAACATGACTGGAAAATTTATCATGTAGGCTTGGTATTATTAGTAACTGTGCTATTCTATCTCCTGGTGAAATTACTGATATACCCTTTGGAGAACTGGCTATAATTTTTATTTCACCTTCATAATTGGAATCAATTACCCCAGGACTTATCAAAAGTCCTTTTAGAGTAGAAGAGCTGCGTCCCAATAATAAGCCTACTGTTCCTTTGGGAAGAGGTCCTTTTACCCCTGTGGGAATGATTTGAACTCCCATCTCTGGAGTTAGTACTGATTTGGTGGAGGCGCAGATGTCCAACCCTGCGCTCCCTCTGGTTTGTCTGATGAGGGATCTGATGTGCTGGGCACTACCCTGATGGGGTTGCTGGGGTTGCTGGGTTCTTCCAGTGCTCCGTATATTTGTGGTTTGGGGCCCCGGAGCATTGGGGCCCCCTGTCCATTTTTTGGCAACGGAGCCCGATGCCTTTGTCCACGATATTGTGGATAAACACCTTGTCCTTGTTCGTTTTTTGATAATGGAGTACCCTCTATGGTGGTTTGAGGACGGTATTCATTAGCCCAATATAATGGAGTACCCTCTATGGTGGTTTGAGAACGGCATTCATTAGCCCAATGTCTCCCTCTACGGCATCGTGGGCAAATACCCGGTATTCTACTTGTTTGATACCTAGTTTTGTTAAACCCTCCTCCTATGGGGCAATTCCTTTTAAAATGTCCTGTTTGTTGACAATTGTAGCATGTTCTTGGCCTGGCATCTAAAGCCTGTTTTACTGCAGCTGCCACAATTTGCCCTTGTTCATTAATGTCTCTGGCATCTAAAACCTGTTTTACTGCAGCTGCCACAATTTGCCCTTGTTCATTAATGTCTCTGGCATCTAAAGCCTGTTTTACTGCAGCTGCCACAATTTGCCCTTGTTCATTAATGTCTCTGGCATCTAAAGCTTGTTTTACTGCAGCTGCCACAATTTGCCCTTGTTCATTAATGTCTCTACATAATTTAATATATGTGTTTAAATCTTCATGTTTCCATGGTCTAATGATATCTCTACACCAACGATTCGCTTGGTCATAAGCCAGTTGTTTTATAAATGGCATTGCTTGTTCTGTATTCCCAAAAACTCTGGTAGCTGTTTGAATAAGCCTATCTACAAATTCAGCGTAAGGTTCATTAGCTCCTTGTATTATCTTAGATAATTGACCTTGTAAACCTCCAGGTTCTTGTAAAGACTTCCATGCCCTAACTGCATCTACAGCAATTTGTAAATATACACCAGGATCATATGCAAGTTGTTGCTGCCGATCCTCATAAGGTCCCTTTCCTAACAACATATCTAGATTTCTCTGAGGATAACCAGCTGCTGCATTTCGACTAGCCGTCTCCTTGCAAAATTCCTCATTGGCAACCTTCCATAACAGGTATTGTCCTCCATTTAGCACAGCTTTACACAAACTAGCCCAATCTGCTGGCGTCATGCTTAAGTTGGTAATGGATTCGACCAAGCTTACAGTGAAGGGTGCTTGAGGACCATAGGTTGCTACAGCCTCTTTTAGCTCCTTCACTGATTTGAAATTTAAACCCTGGTAAGTTCGCTGCCCTCCTACCTCAAATACAGGGCATACTTGAGATCCTGTCTCAGGATCCAAACTATCAACTGCGGGGGTTGGGAGTCTCTTAGCATATGGAGGTGGTGCTGTTGATTGGACACTTATGCCCTCTGGTGATAGAGTGCTGTTAGTAGCAGTCTCCTGTAGAGGTGGCGCTGTTGGTTGAACACTTACGCCCTCTGGTGATAGAATGCTGTTAGTAGCAGTCTCCTGTAGAGGCGGTGCTGTTGGTTGGACACTTACGCTCTCTAACAAAAGGGTCTTATTAGCAGTCACCTGTTTTAACTTTTCCCCTGATAGATTTTTCTGCTCTAAACTTCCTTCCTCTGTCTCACTATCTCGAAAGACCTTCTCTTTTACTTGAATCTTTTCCTCTTTCTGACTAGCTCGAGCTTTTACTTGAATCTTTTCCTCTGTCTGACTAACTTGAGAGACTTCCTCTTCTACTTGAATCAATATGTCTTCTTCTTCCTCTACCTCTGTCTGAACTGAAGGCTTTGGACTAAGCAAACTAGATACCAACGTCCACAATGACAATGTGCCAACTGGCAGAGTCCCTGGGTTGTTCTTTTCTATTCTTTTTAAATCTTCACCATGATGGTTCCATTGTGATATATCTAACAACTCCTCCTTAAAAAGCCATGGGCTATATTCTTGTATTACATCAACGTATGCCCTGACTGCTCTTGGTTTTACTGGGAAGCTTCCTTCCTCTAACAATTTACTTAACACTCTTTCGGTTTGTTTTTTACTAATTGCTGATCCCGTATTTCTACTATAATACAACCCAACAAGATGACGCCAAACAAAACCGAGACAGAATCCAATAAAAAGGGAACCACACAAAATCATTATAACAGCCTTTCTATCCTCCTGACATATGCATCCGTCCTTTCTCCCTATCTGTTCCTCAAACGCAAATAGTTTTTCCCCAGATGTGAGTGGTTTTTCTTCCCTCTCACTCATCTCCAGGGACAGGCAAGTTAAAACAAAAATGAAGCAAAACAAAAGTGGAATCTTAGAATGGCCACCCATCCTCTCGCCCTGCCCTCAGGGGCGAGCAGTTTACTTACCCTCAGTCGCTCCCCGTGCGAGCCACCAAATGCCGAAGTCTGGCTTGGCACAAATCAGGAGCCACTTGTCAAAAAGAAACTAACTTTATTTTTAGAACTACAAACGCCAAACAAAACAGCTCCAGGGAAAAACCCTCAGAGCCCAACTGCCACCACCGGCTTCCACAAGCCTCTCTCCCCCACACCAGCCTCCCCACCTCCCACAATCCTGAGGCTGATTGGCTGGGTTGCGTGGGCAGAGCCAAAGAAGTCACCCAATGAGCAGCTCCGTGGAGGAGCCAATGGGGCCGCTGTGAGCCAATCATCAGCTGGCAGTCTGAAGGGCAGGGAAACAGCCCAATGAACATCACCGCAGAGGAGCCAATCAGCTAGATGTTGCTGGGGCAGTCTGAAGCTTGCTGGCAGCTGGAAGTTTGCTGGGGCCCCTTTGGCTGTGGCTCTCAACACAGAAGGTTTGTTACAGAGAGCAGAGGTTGGAGACTGGAGTGCAGAAGGACTGTTACACAGAGCAGAGGTTGAAGACTGGGGTGTAGAAGAACTGTTGCAGAGAGCAGAATTTGGAGACTGAGGTGCAGAAAGACTGTTGAGGAGAGGAGGGTGGTCATCTGCAGCTCCAAACCGCCAGAGGAGGTTAACAGAGTCGGGCCCGCGGGGCTGGGCAGGCAGCGCCTGCTCCCCCACTCACTGCAAGGGTGTAGGCAGCGGCTGCTTGGCGGTAGCCAGTGGCGGTTCACTGAGCTGGTCATCGGGGGCCCTAGCAGCCAAGCAGGCAGCGCCGGCTTCCAAGTTCACTGCACCATGTGAGCATCAGCCGGCTGAGGTTCACCAAGCCAGCCCGGGGGAGGAAGGGGCAGGCAGGTAGCCAGCAAAGGCTCCCAAGTTCGCTGCTATGTGTGGTTCCCAGCAGGACGCATGTGGGTGAGTCTCTCTGATCCCTTTACCACGGAGGCATTGTATGTGCTGCCTGTTCGCTGGCACCCATGTTTTTCCTCCCTGCAGAAGGATTATTACAGAGAGCTGAGGATGGAGACTGGGTTGCATAAGGAGTGTTATAGAGAGCAGAGTTTGGATATTCATCAGGCCCTCTCTCCTCACCCTGCTCTCTTTTGGCTTTATGAGCACCTGTGACTTCCACAGTCACTCTAAGCCATTACTCCCAGGCCTATCTCCTGGGAACCTGTACCGCTGCCTCCTGGAATCTTTTTGGGGAGACCCCGCTGGTACCCAGAATCCAGGCCCAACCTTTTTTTTCCTTTTCTCTCCCCAGACACGCTTCTTCTCATTTTTTTTTTTATGTTTTAATGTGTGATCCAACTGCCACTCAGATACCCCACAGAGCAGGTGCCATCTTGTGTCCTCGTCACCAGGATTTTAAATTGCTCCACCAGGGCTCCTCTTCAGAGCTTTTCCCCAAGCTCCAAATGTCACTTCTACAGTTACCAGATATTTTTTTTTTTTAATCTTGTTTTGGCACCCGATTACTCTCCCAGATGACATGAATGTATTCTAACCAAAGCACATGGACTGTAGAGAGTATAATGGCTTAGAAATAAGGTATCCCCCCACCCACATCCCAGAAGAGAGAGGACGCTGATCTTCTCGCTGCATGCAGGGAACAGATGATTGCCAAGACATTAATGAATCCAACAGCGAATTAACTGCTCTCCATTGTTGCAGTTGAACTCAAGCCGTTGCCCTTGAGTTGTGTTTGCACACTGAGGAGTCCCAGAGCAGCTGCAGAGGAAAGGCTCGATGCATATTCCCAACAGGTCAGCCCCAACCTCTATAAATGTCCATCACAGGAAAATTAATTGTGAGAGATCAGAGGATTTTGACTCCTTCATGAGGCCACAGATATGTGACAGGCAACTTTCAGAATAACAGGTCCATTTTGTGGTAAATGGAGACCAACAGCCAGTTTTACCAAGAGCTTTCTTGGCAGCCCAGGTGCTAGTATGGTGATCAGCAAGGGCCACACCAAAACCAGAAATCTATGCCTCTCTGTGAGAGTTGCTGGTAGGTAGTTTATTTACCATCACAATTTTCAAAAACACTATCCCAGAATCAGGATATACGTACACCTTATAATCATATTAAAGAAGATTGTACATATTTTCATTACCATTTTGATGGCATTTATGTAATGACCTATCATAGCACCTTTTCTATGTGTGTCTAAGTTTCCACAATACTACTTGTATTGCCAGAGTAGAAATAACTTCAGAGGTTATCACAAAACCTGAGGGATTTAGCATGATGCCTCCAGTACTGGAAGAAAACCCAAAACATAACCAGAAACCCTGGGATGCCTGAATTCCTTAAGTAAGATGATGTGTGTGGAAAATTACTTTTGGTAAACAATAGATAATGCTAAGTGTTAATCCTCTGCTTTTGATGAGCAGAACAGAAAGGAATAATTTTTAGGGAGAAAGTATAGAGACACATTCCCATTATGATACAATATAGATTAACAATAGACCTACCAAAATATCTGTTTAAATAAAAATCATTATTGTAGAAGAAGTTATGTTTAGAAACGTATTCATTCACTAACTAGGGGTTTTCATCTTTATCTTACAACACATGGATGCTTGGGGAGGGGAGTTGCAAGCAATTTATTAACTGTAATAAATCCCTGAATCTTGTGAGTAATCTACTTCATACACAACCCCCTTCCTTTAGAAATATTATATTTTGCGGTCACTCATAAGTGACTTCATTCTTGGTCACCTGACTTTGAGGTGACTGATTTGGAAAGAAAGATGCAGAGCTGCTTGTTCTGTGGGAACTGAGCCGATGGTCTCCATAAGGGATATGTTTAGGAGACAGGAGACACTGAGTTCCTCAGAAGCCGCTGGGCTATGCTGCCTCACTTATGCCCACAGAGGCTTTATTTTTCTCAGCAAGATATCTGCACCAGAACCATTGAACAGAAATGTCCTCTCGCCTCTGTCAAGTCTCTGTTAGATTTTTTAGGTCCCACAAAGTACCGTCTTTAAAGAATCTTTTAAAAACTCTTCTCCATGGATGTACTTGACAGACCTTCTTCATTTTTCAAATCTTTACTGAGTGCACATTTACACAAGGTGTTGCCCTAGAGTTTAGAACACAATTGAGAGCCCCAACTAGGACCTGGAGGAGTGCATATTCAAGATGGAATGAGGGGCTTTGACAAGTATTAAGTGCTCCATTCCCAGAGCTGCCCAAGCAAACACTAAGGGAAAATAATGATAATTTGTAGATTACATAGAATTGTTACCAAGTTTCCTGCACATATTGAGTTCATCTTCCCATTAGATTGTAAGTTGGTTGAAGGACAGTGTTGGAGACCAGCTCCAACAGGGGGTCTCAGAAGACGAACGGATAATGAGGACTATACCTTGACTATTTTTTCTTGACTTACTGACTGGAACTGGTGCCATGCTTATGGCAAGTAGTTGATTTGTTATTACTTGTAATCAAACAAAAGTAAGAGCACAAACCATAGTGCCAGGAACAAGAACAAGTTGCCCAGTACTAAGCACTAATATATCTTCTTGACATTAATTTTCCTTCTCTAAATTTTAATTTAATTTTTCAAAAACTTCCTTGACAGGAATACAGGGAGTTTTTCTTTAATCATTAACAATTTACACTCCACACCTAAATCATTGCATTTAGAGTAAACAGATCTATGCTTTAGAAGTAGTTGCATTAATTAGGAAAGTCATGATTTTTTCTTTATACTTAATGGTCATATGAGAAATCAAAACTATACTTATTAAAGGAATACAAAAACAAATCAGCCCATTCCCAGAAACATACTGCGCTCCTCCAGAGGATGGACGACTTGCGCCATCCACCTCAGTAGTGCCTTGCCATTGCCTGAGTCAGGGGAGAGGCGCAGCAGGACAGGGATCAGATTTTATCCTCTTTGGGTTTCTTAGTAGATCTGGCTTAGGACTAAATTAGACCCTCTATAGGAACAAAATTGGTTTGAATTGAAACTAACCACTACCAAGAAAAGAAATTTTAAAATCCTAAATGGAAAAGAGAATTTTTTATTTTGAAGAATTTTATAACTAGAAGACTCTGACATAGCGTAAGAGGTAATAATTTGTCTTCCCTTTCCCTTTTATGCTAGAAGAAGCACAGGTGAAGTAAAAAGAACTGAAAGAGCTGGCACAGTGGTGCACGCCTGTAACCCAGCAGCTCAGGAGGCTGAGGCAGGAGGATAGTGAGTTCAAAGACAGCCTCAGCAAAAACAAGGCACCAAGAAACTCAGTGAGACCCTGTCTCTGAATAAAATATAAAATAGGGCTGGGGATGTGGCTTAGTGGTCAAGCCCCTGAGTTCAATCTCCGGTAACTGCCCCCCTACACCCCAGCCCCCAAAAAACAGAACTGAAAGAGATGTTAAATGCTGAATTGAGTGCTGAATCTCCAAGACAGGAGGGAGGCTTTTTCCGGGTGAATTTGTTAAGATTTTAAACCTACCAGTTAGGTTTAAGGGCATCCCTGCATGTTAGGTGAAAGAGCCCAGTCTCCCCCAAAGTGTGTCCTTGGACCAGCATCACTGGGAACACTTGGAACTCACTGACTGAGGCCAACTCTTCTGCACAATGACCTCTGATCTTTCCCTCGGCTCCAAGCACCCACACCACATGGAAGGATATGAGGACAACTCTTGGCCAGGCCAGATAGCTCATAGATTTCACAGTAATAAATTCACATTGCCACAAGCACCTGAAATCATTCAGATATTTTTCCGAATAAATTGACCTTGTACTGTGTGTGTGTGTGTGTGTGTGTGTGTGTGTGTGTGTGTGTGTTTTAAGCAATTTACTGGGCAACATGAAAATTGGATTTAAAAATTTTAATCATTGCTTGTGCTATTGAGATCAAATAGGAATCATTGTTTCCCTGATGTGCATAAGGGTTTTCATGATCACACCATTCTTCCTCGTTTTGGTCATGCCCATTTTTTTTTTTCGTTTGAGGAAATGAATCCCTAAAGTTAGTCAGCAAAACATTTCATTTATTGCCAAAGCAAAAAAAAAAAGTTCTTATTTTAAGACTCTAGACTTATTTATTTTATTTTGTTTATATTTAGATTTTAAAATTAGTTGTGCTTAACTGAAGCACCGACTTTCTATTGAAATTTAAATACTTTAAGCTTCTTAATGTCCTGAGTTTTGGAATTTTAATGAAAGCTGTGTTGGCCTATTAATCATGTGCAATGAAGTATGACAAGAATGTCTGGGCATTGAAGATAATAAGACAGTTTACTAATATATGGTATTATCATAAGGTAACAAAGTATAACTGCAAATAATAGTTATTACATGATAAATTTTCTGAGTCAATTTCTTTTTTGTTTCTTAAATCATAACTATTAATACATATTAAATGTACAAATTAATGTACATTATGCAAATTAAAGGGATTCACTGATGTTTCTCTACTTGCATTAATATATTGTGCATTAATTTCAATTCTTTTTTCTGTAAAATGGGGATAATAGGTTATCTTATAGGTTGTTGTGTAAACCAAATAAGTTAATGCATGTAAAAGTCTTATAGGCATTTCATAAGTGTTAGGAATTTTTATCTACTGTGTGTCTCTATTGGTTACTCAATTTGAAAAATCGTGATTGGATTCAGGTATGTAAAAATTCATCTTTTCAAAGAAATTCACTGAGTTTTGATAGAATGGATTATCCGAAATTCAATCTAATTTTTACAGAAAACATGCCACTTTTAAACTACAGTAAACAAGGTTTTTAAAGTCAGGCATTTATGTGTATTGAAGCAATCTAAGAAGACTCGCACTCAAATTATTTTTCTATGAAATATTCCTTAGATGATTATGATGATTATGGTTATTATTATTGTAGAGCAGAGGGTTTACTATTACGTTGATCTAATTCCTATGCTGCATTATATAAATTCTAAGGAGCAAGTACATATTGTGTCACAAAGTGTCATTCATGAGTTATGATTGTTAATAATGGATTCTAATGGTGACCATGATGATGATTTAATCTAATGCCCTACATTAATAAAGAGCATAGAGGATAAGGAAAATTGTTTGGGTATCATCCTTCACCCTACCCCACACCCGTGACCTACAAGAAAATAGCCAGTAAAACAAAGGAAAAACTTATAAGTAGATAAAATTATACAAACATAGATTGGGAGATTTATTTTAATGCCCCATGAAATTGTCCCTACTGAACTGACCTTTATATTTAAGACCTTTACAATAGCAGTATGCACAACTTCAGAGATTGTATTTTTAAATCCCTGAACATTTACATTTAGTTTTCTCTTTTACACATCCACAGACCATGTACAAATTTCCCATAGTAAAATCTGCTGGAACTGCCTTCTATGTGGAATTTTATTTCTTTTTCTGAAAACATCTAGATATCTACCTATACAAGAGATTGTCATATTTATCTTTTTGATACGGGGAGTTAAAAGAAAGTACATGTCACTGATTTCTAAATGAATTGAAGTTCATCCAGGTAGTTGATAGAGAAAACAGAGAACGTAAGAAATGTCAAGTACATGTATCTTTCAGCTTCATTTCAAAGTTGATTTATTGTAAATCAATGCTAATAAGGTAACCTCTTGTTTAGGAAAATTATTTAGAGAAAGCGATACCTACAACTGACCTAGATAGTGTGGTGTTTTTAGTCATTTCTGGATAAACTTTTAATACAATTTTCGTGAACACCAAGTATCACAAGAATCCCTACTTTCTCTATTTCCTTCTCTACTTTCTCTATTCTCCTGGGGGATTTAATATTCACCCTTTGCTGTAAAAGTTGCCTTCAAGACAATGACTCCCAAATCCACACCTGCAGTTCTAGGCTGTCTGTGAAGGGCATTTCCACGTGATTATTCCACAGATAACTCACATTCAACATTACTCAAATCAAATCCAAGCCTCCTCTACATCTGCTATTCCTCACATATTCCTGTTTTCCTGAGTGATCCCAACAGCTAGCCAGCCTGCCAAAACTGATTTGTTGTCTTTACCATGTCCTCTTCAACTAGGACTTTAAAGTTCTCCATATCGTTCTCCATGAGGGCTTCAGAGATTTTCTACCACCTTCAACACAGCAGGTCTTCAGATACAGACCACTTCATATTGATCTTGTTTTAGCACTCAGATCACTCTTTTGAACTAAACAGGTGTGTCTAAAACCTGGGGAACCAGGTTTCACAGTTATCGCCCCTGCTCCTTGGACTCACACGCACAATTTTATGAGTGGGTCTATCTGCGTGTTCTAGACCTAGAGATCTCATGATTTTCTAAAACCCTGTCTATCTCCCTCCAGATGTCCCTGTTTTCAGTCTGCACTCACCTGAAAGAGATTTATGGTCCCGTATTGTTGATACTCTGCAATCATTGATGTCCATGCTCATACCCAAACCTGGCTTCCAGAGACACACCTGGGCTCTCTGGTGGCCCATGGCATGGTGGGGGGTGGGACGTTTTCTGAGGTTTCTATTGCCAAGTACCTTGCTTAGAAATCAGGCCTGACACTGCTTCACAGAGCCTAGGCCCGGCCCCATAGGCTGATACCCTGCCACCTCCCCTGAAGTAGCAGGCTCCTCAGAATGACCCAGGGCTTGGCAGCATCCACTGGTACTATCCCACCAGCCCCTTGAAGCCTAGCTGGAGTCTCCATAGAAACAGAATACATCTCTATGGAAATGGGCTCCCTCCTCCCGCCCCAGTGTGATGCAGCTCTCAGAGAAGCTCAATAGTGAGGGTCTTTCCATTTATAGCAATTAGGATAACCAAGTGTTCTGAGCTTGCTGAGCCTTAGATGGCAGATTCCTGCTATATTCTTTGAGATTTCTGCCATCAATGTTGCCTGAGATGCCAACTTGCCATCCCACTAACTATAAGACAGTGTTCTCAGTCAAGACCAATCCCACAACCAATAACACACACACACACACACACACACACACACACACACACACACACACATGCACACGCCCATCCATCATGGTGAGCAAGGCTTTGTATCTGTGATACAGACCGAATGCACCCACCAATCACATTCACTGCTTCAAACAGATCGTGATCAGGAAACAACTGATGTCACTTGTAAAATGTGATATGACCTGGACAATCACTGTGGTAAAAAAGAAGTAGAGAAATGCAAAAAATGGGAGAAAATATTTAACCACTTAGAGACGTAAAAAAATATTTAGATGTGGTTCCAACCAATCCTGAGTTAAAAATCATCTTGAAAAAATGCTTTCACTTCTATTTATCAATTTACTTACTTACTTACTTACTTACTTACTTACTTACTTACTTACTTACTGCAGTACTGGGGATTGAACCCAGTGGCACTCTACCATGAAGCTATATCCCCAGCCCTTTCAATTATTTGGCACGGGGGGCCTTGCAGAGTTTCAAATTTTTGATCCTCCTGCCTTAGTCTCCCAAGTACCTGGGATTACAGGCAGGTACCACTCTTCCCCATTAATTACATATTTTTAAAATAAGGCTATTTTTAAAAATTGAACTATAATTTGTAATCAAAGAATGCACAGATCTAAAGTGTACAGGTTTATAATATTTTACATATATATAAACTTCCAAAAATCAGGATATAAAACGTTTCCATCACTTTAGAAAATTCCTTCATGCTTCAACTGATATCACCCCTGAGCTCAAAAAAAAAAAAAAAAAGACCACCATTATTACTTGACCATTATAGCTGTTTTGCTAATTTTTGAAATTTATTTAAAGGAAACATACAGTATATATTTTGTACCTGGCTTCTTTCACCCAGAAAATTTTTTGTAGATTTGTCAATGTTATTAGTATTCCAGTATTTTTGTTTCCAAAGTAACTGAATTATTCCACTGCATGATAAACTATGATTTGTCTTCTGTCTTTCTGATGAAGGCATAATATTGGTTTGAGTTATTATGATTTTTTACACAAGAATTTTTGTGAACTGTGCATTAATTTCTTTGGAAATATGCTAGGAATGAGATTGTTTTGAATAGAATAACTACATATTTAACTAAATTAGAAATTACTAAATATTTTTGAAAAATAAGTGTATAGACTTTAAATTTTACCTTGAGTATCTATCGAAATAGCTAGAAAGCATGTTGTTTTCATCATTATAATAACCAAAAAGAGCAGAAGAAAATGCAAATTAATGACTTTCTTTGACTTTATTAGGGATGAAGATTATAAGGCAAACAACTAACCGAAGTCTGGGGAGAGATAAGCAACCAAAATAATCCAGGCATTTTTTTAACTATGGGAGAACCCACTAGATACATAGGAGTTTATTTATATAAAAAAATCAAATAAAAAATAGTTAATGGATTGCTAAAGACTAAGTATAGACTGGTTTAAGAGCATAAAGACCCAGAGGGCTATAGACATAAGATGTTTGCATGTTTTCTTTTTCCCCATGGATTCCACAAAATGCTCCCAGGGAGATAGAGAAGTATTCTGAGAAAGTGTCTTTAACGGTATCATTTCTTGGATAGATGGAGGGACAAAGAGCAGCAACAGCAGACAAAACTCCTCCCAGACCCATTTCCTCATTTTTTTTGCATAGAACAAAAGCTGTAATCTTCAGGGGCTAGAGTAACAGAAACTGTTACATTAGGACACTCAAAGGGAAACCTTTGCAGCTATGGAAAGGAATAGGCCGAAATGTCTAACGTCGGGAGGAATAAGAACTAGGCTCAGCCATGTTGCTAGAAAGTGGGTCACTGTGAAGGCTATATCCCTGTGACTGAGTTTACAGTACCTAAGGCAGGGCTTCGTGGAAACATCAGAAATCCCTTCTCTGTTTCCCACTAGTCCACTAACATGCATTGACTGAAAATAACAGTAGAATACAGCTGAGAATTCTTAAAGAAATAGATTATCTCTGGAGAACAGCGAAACTAGAATACACAAAAGCAAGCAGGGAACAATATTAACAAACTGAACTCAGCCATATAGAATAAGGATAACATTACAGTCAATTGAGATCAATCCCTGAATGCAAGGCTGGTTCAATATTCAAAAATTCAATCAACCGAATTTCCATAGTAACAGACTAAATAAGAAAATATATATATCATTTCAATAGATGCAGAGAAAATAAAAAAATTCAATATCTATTTATGATAAAAACTATAACTAAATGAAACTAGGGGCAAAGTCCAGTGGTAGAGTGCATGCTTAGTATGCATAAGGCTCTGAATTCAAAACCTAGCACACATACACCAAAAAAAAAAAACTACTAGTAAAAAATGGATAGACATTTTCTAACTTGATAAAAGGCATTGAGTAAATGTAATGTGCCAGACACAAAGCTTATATTATCTCAAAACTTTTTTCAGCAGTTGTGAAATAGACATCATTAATATCCTAAGCAAAAAAAAACCTGAGGAATAGAGATTAGGTGACTTTTTTACAAACAACATCTAGTAAATAACAGATGGATTTCAATCCACATCTCTCTGAACCAAGAGCCTACTGTTTTACTATAATATTTTTCATTTAAGATTGAAAAAGAAACAGAAATTTTAGTTGAAAACAATGGATCACGGATTAGCATGGGTAACATTATAGAAAATCAGTAATTGTATCAATCATTTTTTTTTCAGGAAATGTAATTTTTGGTGAGGTAAATCTTATAATACAAAAAAATACCTAAGTATATATCATTTGTCAAAATTCCTTGTATCATAAAACTTAAAAAAATAAAAGTTTCTAATGAAAAAAAATAGGTCAATGTATTTAAAAGCAGGTGACTTATAATTTTACTTTTAAGAAATAATCAGAGATGATCACAGATACCTATGATTGAAAGCTTCTATTCCAATATTTATGATAGTAAATGGAATGGAAGGTTTCTATGTTCAATAAAAAGGGAGATATTAACTTAATTTAATGTTAGGAAATTAAGATTACAAGGCAAACAACTAAATATAGTACAACGATATTGGGAAATTTTGCTTTGGATATTTTAAAGATAGATAGATTTAGAATGGGATGAATGCAAAGAGAGCTTTGATTTTGTAACCTGTTCTATTCTTCTGAATAACTTTCTGAATTTTCTTCATTTTTCCACAATGAAAACTTATTACTTGAAATAACAGACATACAAAAAAAATTCATCACAGTGAAGCACAGTGTTAGGAGGGAGATACTGCAGATTCAATGAGACACAGGGGTTGATAGCTGGTTGTGCATTTTGACCAAGTCTCCATTTATTCTTACAAAAGAGCACCCATGCAAAAGTCTGTGAGAAGTTATGCTCTCTCTAAAGTCACTCCTATACGTCTCTTTCCAGAGTCCAGTCATCACTGTATACAATATTATTTGCAATGTTGCTGCAGATTAACAAGCCTGTTTGGGGTCCTCTCAGTCCATTCTCGTCATGGTCTCTTTTTCTCTGTTTTGTAGCTATGATACCATTGGAAATGAGCAATCAATCATTTGTCACTGAATTCATCATCTTGGGAGTTTCCAACCACTCCAACATACAGGGCTGGTTCTTTCTGCTCTTTCTGGTCATTTACTTGACCACTCTTCTGGGAAACATGCTCATAATAGTGGCCACCAGGGTCAGTCCTGCTCTCCACACTCCAGTTTACTTTTTCCTCAGCAATTTGAGCTTCTTGGAAATCTGCTACACCTCCACCACCCTCCCAGTACTGCTGGTGAACTTCTTTTGGGAGATGAAGGCCATTCCTTATGAGGGCTGCCTTTCCCAGATCTTCTTCTTGGTGACAAGTGCTGGCACAGAAGGCGTCTTACTGGCTGTGTGGCCAGTATGACTGTTGTGTGGCCACATGCCATCCTCCTCAGTACCTAGTCATCATGAGTGTGAAGGTCTGTGTTGGCCTGGTGACTGGGTCCTGGCTGCGTGGGCTGGTGTATTTGGTCAAACACACGGTGCTGGCCATCACACTCACTCTGTGTGGGCCCAACCAGTTCAGCCACTTTCTCTGTGATACCCCATTGCTCCTAAACCTCTCCTGCTCAGACACCTCTGTCAACGAGTCTGCACTCCACGTTGTCAGTGCCACCATGGGCCTGAGCCCCTACCTCTTCACTGCAGGCTCCTACACCCTCAAAATGGTGGCCATCCTGGGGATTCCCTCTGCCCAGGGCAGGAGGAAGGCCTTCTCCACCTGTGCATCCCCCCTCACTGTCATGGTGGTCTTCTATGAAACAGCCAACTTCCACTATGACAGGCCCAGAGAAGGCTGGACATGGACACCCTGGTCTCTGTGATATACTGTGTGGTTAGCTTCTTGTTGAGCCCTGTCATTCACAGCCTGAGAAGCAACGAGGTCCAGAGTGCCCTGAGATAGCTGGCTGGAAGGTGTGCATCCCTTTGCATGATCAAAGTCTAGACCAATCTTCAAACTGGAGTATACAGTCATCTGAAAAAAGATGTCACCCAGGGACTTGTGGGCACCTGGTTAGAGAGTCTGTATCTGGAGCTTCAACTCCAACTCCCGCTTTTAAAATCTCTGAGATTCCTTTCTCTCCTCTCTTTTCACAAACACCCTTTTCCCACTTTCAGGTTCAAGTGTGTCGGACACCTTGTGTGGGTGTTCATCACCATCTCTGTCCTTCTGTGTTCTCCCCACACCAGAGAGACAGAAAGTACGAGAACTTCGTTTCCCACACTCCCCTGCCTGCAGGCCTCCATTTTAGGAGGTTTTGTCAAGATCAGCCAAACACTAGGCAGAGAGGAAGAAAGGAAAGGAAGAAAGTGGGTTCTTTTGGATCCCATAGCAGCAGCAGCAAACCAGCCCTGTAGAGGCAGGAACTAATCTCCTTGGTTCCAGGAGCTGTGTGTGCAGGCTCCTAGAAAGCTGTTCCTGAATGTGGGTCACAGTAGTGTGGAATGAGAGTCTCTTTCCAGGGAAGTTACAGTTTCCATATATGGGGTGGTGTCACCTGCCCTATTTTTCTATTTTCTTCCAGATCTCCCAACCATTTTATAACTTTTTTCTGTGTTAACTTCCTCTACTCTAAGACATCAAGAGTCATTCTTCATTTCTACCTGACCATGGTGGCACTGACCACAATAGTGGTTTACATTAGAGATGGTTCTAGATAACAGACCTGAGGTGGTAGGTTGGATGTCTGACCTGAGGGAATTGAATATGTTGATGATGTCACAGCCCATAGAAAAGGAGACCTGATAATTCCTGGTGTGCAATGACCCAACAGAGACTTTAAGTTATCATGGCCTGAAATCAAATGTCTATGGAAAACTGAGCTTTGGAATAACACCATCGACCTTCAGGGTGGAAATGAACATTACAACATGACTACAGACTGCTGTTACTGACTGGAGTGAGAGACTTACAGAAAGAAAATGATAGGTTTAAGCATCATATTTCTCCTTCAAGTCAGGTTCAGATCATGAGAAATATTTTCTCTCTGGAAACTGATAAAAGTTAATATCAGAGTAAAACATCCAATTCTCCAAATTGCAGAAGTACGAAGAAAACTATAAATCCACAATTTCTCCAGGTCTCTCTTATGTCAATTAGGACAATAATGGGGGAATGATTGAGACTATCTTAATTAGAATGGCAAAATACCAGTGGAGTTAGACAAATCTCAGAGCCTTGAACCCTGAAATCTCCATTAACTCTCTTTGCTGTCAGAAGAAGTTCCTCCTCCCCCGAGGAGACTAGCTTTCCCTAAATTTAAGACCCTATGGTGACTCTACCTGGGCAGTTGTCTTTTTCTTTTTTTTAAGAGAGAGTGAGAGAGGAGAGGAGAGGAGAAGAGAGGGGAGAGAGAGAGCGACAGACAGAAAGAGAGAGAGAGAGAGAGAGAGAGAGAGAGAGAGAGTTTTTAATATTCATTTTCTAGTTCTCGGAGAACACACATCTTTGTTGGTATGTGGTGCTGAGGATCGAACCCAGGCCGTAAGCGTGCCAGGCAAGCGCACTACTGCTTGAGCCACATCCCCAGCCCAATTGTCTATAAGATGCTCATCCATCATCCCACATTGTCACCAGACTCTTAATTGGGGTCTGATCCTAGAACGCCTCAGGTAAGAGTATAAAATATAGCCCAGGAGAGTATAAGGGTCACACCAAAATAAAAGGTAAATATTTTACTGTATTTTGTTAATAGGAGCCTTAAGAATATATAAGATAATTTGTTTGAGTCTTCTAGACCAAAGAAGTCAGGACATATTGCAGGATCATCTTGAATGCAGTCACAGGGACATAATCACCAGAAATGTTAGGGCCAAGGATTTTCATGAGCCACGGGGAGTGGCTATTAGACTCTCTTTGGTTGATGGACTGAAATCTGGACTCAGTGTTTGCTTAAGTTCAATGACCAATATGATCCTGGAATAATGGAGAGGATGGTGATCAGAAATAAATAAGGTGTTGGATGGCGTGTTATGTGACCCCTTCCCTGGCCTCACAGCTGGATCTGGAGAAGGGCCTGGAGCAACAGAATTCGCCAAGGCCTCGTGGACATGCGTTCAGAAGGCAGCACCAGATCCTTGTGAACCCGCAACCGCTGTCCTCGGCAGCCTGGGAAGACATTAACAGATGGCATTGTTGAAACGGGCTCCCTGATTTAAGTGAGAATAAGGAGACCCTGAAGTAGAAGAGGACATGTGGTGGAGCAGTGATCAGAACATTTGAATCTGTAGAGATTTTTGACAGTGGTAAATGATCGTGGTATTTATAGATGGGAAAAAATGGGCACCCTCCTAGAATAGTGCCTGTTCCATGTAATGTGAAACTCTTCTTTTCACACTTCATTGGTGCATTGTAGTGTTCCATAATGGTGGGATTTGCTGACACATATTTGAACATGCAAACAAAAAACCCGTTAACATTGGCCAATATCATTCCAATATTTCCCTTTTCCTCACCTCCTCCTCTGGTGCCTTGACTCTACTGATCTTCCTTCAACTTTCATGATGAGACTCCCTTCCCAACTTTCCTTTCTTTTCCCCCTCTAGCTTTAACAGAGGAAAAACATATGGCCCTTAACTTTCTGAGTTGCTTAACTCCCTTAATGTTCTGAAGATCCATCCATCTTCCAGCATGACATAATTTCTTTTTTCTTTATGGCTGAATGAAATTCCAGTGTGCATATACTAGATGTTCTTTATCCATTCGTCCACTGATGTCACCTCGGCTGGTTCATGGGCATGTATGTGTCATTATAGTATGATGACCTCGATCCGCTGTGATAAATACCAAGCAGAGGTAGATCTGGGTCGCAGGGTGGTCCATGGCTACTCCTGAGGAGCCTCCATCCCGATTTCCGTGGTGGTTGTGCTGATTTACATGCCCACCAACAGGGTGAGAGATCTCCTTTTTCTCCAATTCTCTCCTTGTCACACTGGTTTCTGTTTGTATTCTTTGTCACTGAAGTGAGATAAAATCTCAGGATAGTATTGACTTTCAAGTATTTTCATATATTTGTTGGCCACTCACATATTTTCTTCTAAGAAGTGTCTGTTTACTTAATTTAGTTTCCCATTTGGTAATTGGGCTATTTGATAATTGGGTTATTAATAATTGTCTGTTTGATGTTAAGTTTTTTGAGTTCTTTATTAATATTCTGATATTCATTCTCTTTTAGAAGAGCACCTCATAAAAATTTTCTCCCTTTCCGTAGGTTCTCTCTTCATATTCTAATTGTCTCTTTTGCTGTGCAGAACCTTCTTAATTTGATGCCATCCTATTAGCTTTCTTTTGGTATTATCTCCTGAGCTTTCGCATCCTATTGAGAAAGTCATTGCCTCTGCCGGTAGTTTGGAGTATTTACTTTGTTTTTACCTAGAAACTGCATAACTTCTGGTCTAGTGCCTGGGTCTTTAATGCATTTTGAGTTGATTTTTTGCTTGGTAAGCGATAGTTCAGGTCTCATTCTTCTGCATTTGACAGGAGTGTAGAAGGACTGTTTCAGAGAGTAGATGTTAAAGACTGGGGTGCAGAAGAACTGTTGCAGAGAGCAGAAGTTGGAGACTGAGGTGCAGAAGGACTGTTACAGAAAGCAGAGTTTGGAGACTGGGGTGCACAAAAATCGTTGCAGAGAGCAGAGTTTTCAGACTGAGGTGCAGAAGGACTGTTGCAGAGAGCAGATATTGGAGACTGGGGTTCAGAATGACTGTTGCAAAGAGCAGAGGTTGGAGACTGAGGTGAAAAAGGATAGTTGCAGAGAGCAGAGTTTGGAGACGTGGTTGCAGAAGGATCTTACAGAAAGCAGAGTTTGGAGACTGAGGTGCAGAAGGACTGTAAAAGAGAGCAGAGTTTGGAAACTGTGGTGAAAAAGGACTGATACAGAAAGCAGAGGTTGGAGACTAGGGTGCAGAGGGATAATTACAGAGTGCAGAAGTTGGAGACTGGGGTACAGAAGGACTGTTACAGAGAGCAGAGATTGAAAATTGAAGAGCAGAAGAACTGTTTCAGAGAACAGATGTTGCAGACTGGGTTGCAGCAGGACCCTTGAAGAAAGCAGAGGTTGGAGACTGGGTTGGAGAAGAAATGTTACAGAGAGCAGAGTTTGGAAACTGGAGTGCAGAAGTACCTTACAGAGAACAAAGGTTGGAGACTGCGGTGCAGAAGGAGTGTTAAGGAGAGGAGACGTTGGAGACTGGGGTGCAGAAGGATCGTTGAAGAGAGCACAGTTTGGAGACTGGGGTGCATAAGGACAGTGTCAGAGAGCAGAGGTTGGAGACTGAGGTGCACAAAAACTGTTACAGAGAGCAGAGTTTGAAGAGTGAGGTGCAGAAGGATCGTTGAAGACAGCAGAAGTTTGAGACGGAGTTACAGAAAAATTGTTGCAGAGAGCAGAGTTGGAGACAGGGCTGCAAAGGATCGTTACAGAGAGCAGAAGTGGGAGACTGGGGTGCAGAAGGACTGTTACAGAGAGAACAGGTTTAAGACTGGGATGCAGAAGGAACGTTGCAGAAAGCAGAGGTTGGAGACTGGGGTGCAGAAAAACTGTTTGAGAGATCAGAGTTTGGAGACTGAGATGCAGAAGGACTGTTACACAAAGAAGACGTTGGAGATAGGGGTGAAGAATTATTATACGGAAAGATGAGGTGGGAGCCTGGGTTGCAGAAGGACCGTTAAAGAGAGCATAGGTTGGAGACTGGCATGCAGAAAGACTGTTTCAGAGAGCAGAGTTTGGAGACTGGGGTGATGAATGCCTACTACAGAGAGCAGAGGTTGGAGACTGGGATGCTGAAGGACTGTTACAGAGAGCAGAGTTTTGAGGCTGGGTTGCAGAAGGATCTTACAGAGAGCAGATGTTGGTGTCTGAGGTGCAGGACGACTGTTACAGAGAGAGTGGTTGGAGACTAGAATGCAGAAGGATTGTGCAGAGAATAGAAGTTTCAGCCTGAAGTGCAGAAGGGACTGTTACAGAGAGCAGAAGATGGAGACTGAGGTGCAGAAGGACGGTTACAGAGAGCAGAGTTTGGTGACTAACGTGCAGAAAAACTGTTACAGAAACAAAGTTTGAAAATTGGGGTGCACAGGGAACGTTACAGAGAGCAGAGGTTGGAGACTGCGGTATACAAAGACTGTAACAAAGAGCAGAGGTTGGAGAATATGGTGCAGAAGGACTGTTACATAGAGCAGAATTTGCAGACTGGGGTGCAGAAAGACTGTTACACAGAGCAGAGGTTGAAGACTGGGGTGTAGAAGGAATGTTGCAGAGAGAAGAGTTTGGAGACTTGGGTGCAGAAGGAGTGTTGAAGAGAGCAGAATTTGGGGACTGAGGTGCAGAAGGACTATTACAGAGAGCAGAGTTTGGAGACTTGGTTTCAGAAGGACTGTTGCAGATAGCAGAGGTTGGAAACTGGGGTGAAGAAGGACTGTTACAGGGAGAAGGTGTTGGAGACATGGGTGAAGAAGGACTTTTGCAGAGAGTAAAATTAGAGACTTAGGTGCAGAAGACTGTTGCAGATAGAAGAGGTTGGAGACTAGGGTGCAGAAAGACTGATACAGAAAGCAGAGTTTGGAGACATGGGTGCATAAGGACCGTTACAGAGAGCAGAGGTTGGAGACTGCAGTACAGAAGGACTGTTACAGAGAGCAGAGGTTAAAAACTGGGGTGAAGAAGGATTGTTGCAGAGCGCAGAGGTTGCAGAGTTAGGTGCATATGAACTGTTACAGAGAGCAGAGTTTGGAGACTGTGGTGCAGAAGCACTGATACAGAAAACAGAGTTTGGAGACTGGGGTGAAGAAGGACCCTTACAGATAACAGTGGTTGAAGACTGCGGTACCGAAGAACTGTTGTTGAGAATAAAATTGGAGACTGAAGTGCAGAGGGACCATTGCAGAGAGCAGAGGTTGGAGACTGGGGTGCAGAAGGAATGTTACAGAGAGCAGAATTTGGAAACTGGGGTACAGAAGGATCTTCCAGAGAGCAGAGTTTGCAGACTGGGTTGTAGAGAGACTGTTGCAGAGCAGACATTGGAGACTGGGGTGCAGAAGGATCGTTGCAGAGAGCAGATTATGGAGACTGGGGTATAAAAGGACTGTTTCAGAGAGCAGCGTTTGGAGACTGGGGTGTAGAAGGACTTTTTCAGAAATCAGTTGTTGAAAACTGAGGTGCAGAAGGACTGTTTCAGAGAGCAGAGTTTGGAAACAGCGGTGCAGAAGGACTGATACAGAGAGCAGAGATTGGAGACTGAGGTGCAGAAGGAATGTTACAGAGAGCAGAGGTTGGAGACTTGTGTGCAGAAAAATCTTACACAGAGCAGAGGGTTGAGACTGGGGTGCAGAAGGACTGGAGCAGAGAGAAGTGGTTGGAGACTGGGGTGCACAACCATCATTACAAAGAGTAGCTGTTGGAGACTGGGGTGAAAAATGCCTCTTACATAGTGCAGTTGTTGGATACTGGGGTGCAGAAGGCCTGTTACAGAGAGCAGATGTTGGAGACTAGGTGCACATGGACTGTGGCAGTGAGCATAGGTTGGAGACAGGGTGTAGATGGTTTGTTACAGAGAGCAGAGGTTGGAGACTGGGGTCCAGAAAGACAGATACAGAGAGCAGAGTTTGGAGACTTGGGTGAAGAAAGCCTGTTAAAGAGAGCAGAACTATGAGACTGGGGTGCATGAGGACTGTTACAGAGAGCAGAGTTTAAAGATTGGGTTGCAGAAGGATCTTACAGAGAGCTGAGGTTGGAGACTGAGGTACAGAAGCAATGTTACAAAGAGTACAGTTTGGAGAGTGAGTTGCAGAAGGATTGTAGCAGAGAGCAGAGCTTGAAGACTGGGGTGCAAGAGGACTCTTGCAGAGATCAGAGGTTTTAGACTGGGGTGTAGAACGACTGTTGCAGTTAGGAGAGGTAGGAGATTGGGATTAAGAAGGACCTGCCGAAGTCTGGCTTGGCACAAATCAGGAGCCACTTGTCAAAAAGAAACTAACTTTATTTTTAGAACTACAAACGCCAAACAAAACAGCTCCAGTGAAAAACCCTCAGAGCCCAACTGCCACCACCGGCTTCCACAAGCCTCTCTCTCCCACACCAGCCTCTCAACCTCCCACAATCCTCCTGCTCCTGAGGTCGATTGGCTGGGTTGCGTGGGCAGAGCCAAAGAAGTCACCCAATGAGCAGCTCCGTGGAGAAGCCAATCAGCTAGATGTTGCTGGGGCCGCTGTGAGCCAATCATCAGCTGGCAGTCTGAATGGCAGGGAAACAGCCCAATGAACATCACCGCAGAGGAGCCAATCAGCTAGATGTTGCTGGGGCAGTCTGAAGCTTGCTGGCAGCTGGAAGTTTGCTGGGGCCCCTTTGGCTGTGGCTCTCAACAGGACCCTTAGAGAGAGCAGTGGTTAGAGACTGCAGTACAGAAGGACTGTTATAGAGAGCAGAGGTTGGAGCCTGGGATGGAAAAGAACTGTTGCAGAGAGTAGATGTTGGAGACTATGGTGCAGAAGGACTGAATCAGAGAACAGAGGTTAGAGACAGGGGTGCAGAAAGACCGTTGAAGAGAGCAGAGGTTGGAGACTGGGGTGCAGAAGAATCTTACAGTGAGCAGAGGTTGGAGTCTGAGATGCAGGAGAACTGTGATAGAGAGCAGACGTTTAAGACTGGGGTGCAGAAGGATTGTTGCAGAGAGCAGAGGTTGGACACTGGGGTGCAGAAGGACTCTTGCAGAGAGCAGAGGTTGGAGACTGAGGTGCAGAAGGACTGTTACTGAGAGCAGATTTTGGAGACTGTGGTTCAGGACTGATACAGAAACAGATGTTGGAGACTGGGGTGCAGAATGATTCTTGCAGACAGCAGAGGTTGAAGACTGGGTTGCAGAAAGACTGTTGCATAGTGCAGAGGTTGGAGACTGTGGTTCAGAAGGACTGATACAGAAAGCAGAGTTTGGAGACTGCGGTGCAGAAAGACTGTTGCAGAGAACACAGGTTGGAGACTGGGGAGCAGAAGGATCATGGCAGCGAGCAGAGTTTTCATACTGAGGTGCAGAAATACTAATGTAGAGAGCAGATGTTGGAGACTGGGGTTCATAACGACTGTGGCAGAGAGCAGAGGTTGGAGACTTGTGTGCATATGGACTGTTCCAGAGAGTAGATGTTGGAGACTGGGGTGCATAAAGCCTTTTACCTAGAGCAGAGTTTGGAGAAACAGTGCAAAAGGACTGTTACAGAGAGAAGAGTTTGTAGATTTGTTTGCAAAAGGATCTTACAGAGAGTAGAGTTTGGAGACTGAGATGCAGAAAAACTGTTACAGAGAATTGATTTTGAAGACTGACCTGCAGAAGTACAATTGCAGAGAGCAGAGGTTGAAGACTGAGGTGCAGAAGGACTGTTAAAGAGAGCAGAGGTTGGAGACTGAGGTGCAGAAGAACTGATACAGAATGCAGAGTTTTGAGACTGGGTTGCAGAAGTACCATTACAGAGAGCAGAGGTTGGTGACTGAGGTGTCGATAGAACGTTGAAGATAGCATAGTTTGGAGACTGGGGTGCAGAATGATCTTACAGAGAGAGAGCAGAGGTTGGAGACTGGAATGCAGAAGGACTGTTGTAGAGAGCAGACTTTGGAGACTGGGGTGCAGAAGGATTGTTGCAGAGAACAGTGGTTGGAGACTGGGTTACAAAAAGACTGTTGCAGAGAGCAAGGATAGAGACTGAGGTTTAGAATGACTCTTACAGAGAGCATAGGTTGTAGACTGGGGTGCAGGACTGATACAGAAAGCAGAGGTTGAAGACTGGGGTGCAGAAGGACCGTTACAGAGAGCACAGATTGGAGACTGGGTTACAAAAGGACTTATACAGAGAGCAGAGATTGGAGACTGGGGAGTAGAAAGACTGTTGCAAGAACAGAGGTTTAATACAGGGTTTCAGAAGGACCATTGCAGAGAGCAGAATTTGAATACTGAGGTGCAGAAGGATTGTAACAGAGAGCAGAGTTTGGAGACTGCGGTGCAGAAGAACTGTTACAGAGAGTAGAGTTTGGAGACTGGGGTACAGAAGCATATTACAGCGAGCAGAGGTTGGAGACTGGGGTTAAGAAGGACTGCTGCAGAGAGCAGAATTTAGAGACTGGGGTGTAGAAGGATTGTTACAGAGAGCAGAGGTTGGATACTGGGGTGCAGTAGAACTTGTGCATAGAGCAGAATTTGGAGATTTGGGTGCAGAAGGAACTGTTGCAGAGAGCAGATGTTGGAGACTGAGATGCAGAAGGACTGTTATAGAGAGCAGAGGATTGAGACAGAAGTGCAGAAGAAATGATTCAAGAAGCAGAGGTTGAAGACTGGGGTACAGGAGGACCATTAGAGAGAGCAGATGTTGGAGTCTTTAGTACGGAAGACTCTTACAAAGAGCAGATTTTGCAGACTGGGGTGCAGAAGAACTGTTGCAGAGAGTAGATGATGGAGACTGGGGTCCAGAAAAACTGTAGCAGAGAGCAGACGTTAGAGACTAAGGTGCAGAAGGACAATTAAACAGAGCAGAGGTTGGAGACTGGAGTGCAGAAGGACTGATACGGAAAGCAGAGTTTGGAGATTCGGGTGCAGAAGTATCCTTACAGAGAGCAGAGTTTCGAGAATGCAGTACAGAAGGACTCTTACAGAGAGCAGAGTTTGGAAACTGGGGTGGAGAATGACTGTTGCAGATAGCAGATGTTGGAGACTGGGATGCAGAAGGAATGTTGCAGAGAGCAAAGGATGGAGACTGGGGTGCACAGGACTGTTGCAGAGAGCAGAGGTTGCAGACTGATTTTCAGAAGGACTCTTAGAGATGGCAGAATTTGGAGACTGTGGTGCACAACGTCTGATACAGAAAGCAGAGGTTAGATACTGGGTTGCATAAGGACCCTTACAGAGAACAGAGGTTGGAGACTGCAGTACCAAGAGAAGAGGTTGGAGACTGGGGTGCAGATGGATTATTGCAGAGAGCAGAGATTTTAGACTGAGGTACAGAAGAACTGTTGCAGAGAGCAGATGTTGGAGACTGGGGTTCACAAGGACTGTGGCAGCCAGCAGAGGTTTGTGCCTGGGGTGCCAAAGGATCTTTGCAGAGAGAAAAGGTTGGACACTGAGGTGCAGAAGGATAGTTGCGGAGAGCAGAGGTTTTAGACTTGGGTGCAGAAGGATCATTACAGAGAGCAGAATTTGGAGACTGGGGTCCAGAAGGAATGTTTCAGTGAGTAAAGGTTGGAGACTTGGGTGCAGAAGGACTGTTGCAGAAAGCAGAGTTTGGAGACTGGGGTGCAGAAGGACTTATAGAGAAAGTAGATGTTGGAGACTGGGGTGCAGAAGGACCGTTACAGAGAACAAAGGTTGGAGAATCCGGTACAGCACGACTGTTACAGAGATCATAGGTTAAAAACTGGGGTGCAGAAGACTGTTGCAGAAAACAGAGGTTAGAGATTGGGGTGCAGAAGGACCGTTGCAGAGAGCAGAGGTTGGAGACTGAGGTGCATAACCCACTTGAATCAAAATGTGAAATATGATATATCAAGAAATATGTAATGGAGGGGTAAGACAAGATAATACAAATGGAAGAAATGATTTACAGTAGAAGGGGTAGAGAGAAAAGGGGAGGGGAGGGGAGGGGAGGGGGGATAGTAGAAAATAGGACTGACAGCAGAATACATCAGACACTAGAAAGGCAATATGTGAATCAATGGAAGGGTAACTGATGTGATACAGCAATCTGTATACGGGGTAAAGTTGGGAGTTCATAACCGCTTGAATCACAGTTCTTAATACAT
>NW_027521320.1:0-46591 GCF_052094955.1 Ictidomys tridecemlineatus
TCTGTACCTCAGTCTCCAACCTCTGCTTTCTGTAAAACCCTTCTTAAACCCAGGCTGCAAACTCTGCTCTCTTTAACAGTCCTTCTGCACCCCAGTCTCCAACTTCTGCTCTCTGTAACAAACCTTCTGCACTCAAGTATCAAACCTCTTCTCTCTGTAAGAAGGCGTCTCCACCCCAGTCTCCAACCTCTACTTCCTGAAACGAGACTTCTGCACTTCTGTCTCTAACCTCTGTTCTCTGCAACATTCCTTCTGAACCTCAGTCTCCAACCTCGCTCTCTCTACGGTTCTTGTACACCCCAGTCTCCAACCTCTGCTCTCTGAAACAGTTCTTCTCCAGCCAAGTCTCCAAACTATGCTCTCTTTAACAGTTCTTCTCTACTGCAGTCTCCAACCTCTCCTCTCTGTAAGGGTCCTTCTGCACCAGAGTCTTCAAATTCTTTTCTCTGTAACAATTCTTCTGCACCTCAGTTCCGAAACTCCGACCTCTGCAATGGTCCTTCTGCACCCCAGACTCTAAACTCTGCTGTCTGCAACCATCCTTTTGCACCATTGTCTCCAAACTCTGCTCTCTGCAAAAGTCTTTCTGAAACCCAGTCTCCAACATCTGCTCTCTGCAACAGCACTTCTGCACCTCAGTCTGAAAACTCTGCTCTCTGCAATGATCCTTGTGCACCCCAGTCTTCGAACTCTGCTTTCTGTAACAGTACTTCTGCACCTCAGTCTTCAACTTCTGCTCTCTGCAACAGTTCTTCTGCACCCCAGTCTTTAACATCTACTCTCTGAAACAGTCCTTCTACACCCCTGTTTAAATGCAGAAGAATGAGACCTGAACTATTGCTCACCTGCAAAAAATCAACTCAAAATGCATTATAGACCCAGGCACTAGACCAGAAATTATGCAGTTTCTAGAAAAAAACAAAGTAAGCACTCCAACATACAGGCAGAGACAATGACTTTCTCAATAGGATGCCAAAGCTCAGGAGATAACACCAAAAGTTAGTTAATAAGATCACATGAAATTAAGAAGGTTCTGCACAGCAAAAGATACAATTAGAATATGAAGAGAGAACCTAAGGAAAGGGAGAAAATCTTTATGAGGGGCTCTTTTAAAAGAGGATGAATATTCAGAATATTAATAAAAAACTCAAAAAACTTAACATCAAACCCACAATTATTAAATAAACCAATTATCATATAACTCAATTACCAAGTGGGAAACTAAATGAACTAAACAGACACGTCTTAGAAGAAAATATGTGAGTGGCCAACAAATATATGAAAATACTTGCAAGTCAAGACTAAACTGAGATTTCATCTCACTTCAGTGACAAAGGAAACCACCAAGAATACAAACAGAAACCAGTGTGACAAGAAGAGAATTGGAGAGAAAGGAGCACTCTCACCCTGTTGGTGGGTGTGTAAATCAGCACAACCACTACGGAAATCGGAATGAAGGCTCCTCAGGAGTAGCCATAAACCACCCTGCGACCCAGCTCTACCTTTGCTTGGTATTTATCACAGCGGATTGAAGTCATCATACTATAATGACACATACATCCCCATGAACCAGCCGAGGTGACATCAGTGGACGAATGGATAAAGAACATCTGGTATATGCACACTGGAATTTCATTCAGCCATAAAGAAAAACAAAATTATGTCATGCTGGAAGATGGATTGATCTTCAGAACATTAAGGGAAATAAGCAACTCAGAAAGTTAAGGGCCGTATGTTTTTACTCTGTTAAAGCTAGAGGGGGAAAAGGAAGAAAAGTTGGGAAGGGAGTCTCATCATGAAAGTTGAAGGAAGATCAGTAGAGTCAAGGCACCAGGGGAGGAGGTGAGGAAAAGGGAAATATTGGATGATATTAGCCAAAGTTCACAGTTATTTTGTGTGCATGTTCAAATATGCGTCAGCAAATTCCACCATTATGGACCACTACAATGCACCAATGAAGTGTGAAAAAAAGAGTTTCACATTACAAGGGACAGGCACTATTCTAGGAGGGTGCCCATTTTTTGCCATCTATAAATACCACGATCATTTACCACTGTCAAAAATCTCTACAGATTCGAATGTTCTGATCACTGCTCCACCAAATGGCCTCTTCAACTTCAGGGTCCCCTTATTCTCACTGAAATCAGGGAGCCCGTTTCAACGATGCCATCTGTTAATGTCTTCCCAGGCTGCCGAGGACAGTGGCTGCGGGTTTCACAAGGATCTGGTGCTGCCTTCTAAACGCATGTCCACGAGGCCTTGGCGAAGGCTGGTGCTCCAGGCCCTCCTCCAGATCCAGCTGTGAGGCCAGGGAAGGGGTCACATAACACGCCATCCAACACCTTATTTATTTCTGATCACCATCCTCTCCATTATTCCAGGATCATATTGGTCATTGAACTTAAGCAAACACTGAGTCCAGATTTCAGTCCATCAACCAAAGAGAGTCTAATAGCCACTCCCCGTGGCTCAGAAAAATCCTTGGCCCTAACTTTTCTGGTGATTACGTCCCTGTAACTGCATTCAAGATGATCCAGCAATATGTCCTGACTTCTTTGGTCTAGAAGACTCAAACAAATTCTCTTATATATTCTTAAGGCTTCTGTTAACAAAATACAGTAAAATATTTACCTTTTATTTTGGTGCTACCCTTATACTCTCCTGGGCTATATTTTATACTCTTACCTGAGGCGTTCTAGGATCAGACCCCAATTAAGAGTCTGGTGACAATGTGGGATGATGGATGAACATCTTAAAGACAATTGGGCTGGGGATGTGGCTCAAGCAGTAGTGCGCTTGACTGGCACGCGTACGGCCCAGGTTCGATCCTCAGCACCACATACCAACAAAGATGTTGTGTCCGCTGAGAACTAGAAAATGAATATTAAAAATTCTCTCTCTCTCTTTCTTTCTCTCTCTCTCTCTCTCTCTCTCTCTCTCTCTCTCTCTCCTCTCCTCTCCTCTCCTCTCTCACTCTCTCTTAAAAAAAAAAAGACAACTGCCCAGGAAGAGACACCATAGGGTCTTCAATTAAGGAAAAGATAGTCTCCTCGTTGGAGGAGGGGCTGCTTCTGACAGCAAAGAGTGTTAATGGAGATTTCAGGGTTCAAGGCTCTGAGATTTGTCTAATTCCACTGGTATTTTGCCATTCTAATTAACAGGGTCTCAATCATTCCCCCATTAATGTCCTAATTGACATAAGAGAGACCTGGAGAAATTTTGGATTTATAATTTTCTTTGTACTTCTGCTGCTGCTATGGAATCTAAAAGAACCCGCTTTCTTCTTTTCCTTTCTTTCTCTCTGCCTAGTGTTTGACTGATCTTGACAGATCCTCCTAAAATGGAGGCCTGCAGGCAGGGGAGTGTGGGAAACGAGGTTCTCGTACTTTCTGTCTCTCTGGTGTGGGGAGAACACAGAAGGACAGAGACGGTGCTGAACACCTACACAAGGTGTCCAACACACTTGAACCTGAAAGTGGGAAAAGGGTGTTTGTGAAAAGAGTGGAGAGAAAGGAGTATCAGAGATTATAAAAGCGGGAGTTGGAGTTGAAGCTCCAAATACAGACTCTCTAACCAGGGGCCTACAAGTCCCTGGGAGGCATCTTTTTTCAGATGACTGTATACTCCAGTTTGAAGATTGATTTAGACTTTGATTGTGCAAAGGGATGCACACCCTTCAGCCAGCTTCCTCAGGGCACTCTGAATATCATTGCTTCTCAGGCTGTGAATGACGGGGCTCAACAGGGGGCTCACCATACAGAAGAGGACAGAGACCAGGGTGTCCATGTCCAGCCTTCTCTGGGCCTGTCATAGTGGAAGTTGGCTGTTCCATAGAAGACCACCACCACAATGAGGGGGGACGCACAGGTGGAGAAGGCCTTCCTCCTGCTCTGGGCAGAGGGAATCCCCAGGATGGCCACCATGATGAGTGCGTAGGAGCCTGCAGTGAAGAGGCAGAGGCTCAGGTCCATGGTGCCATTGACAACGTGAAGCGCAGACTCATTGAGAGAGGTGTCTGAGCAGGAGAGCTTCAGGAGCAATGGGGTGTCACAGAGAAAGTGGCTGAACTGGTGGGGCCCACACAGAGTGAGTGTGATGGCCAGAAAGATGTGTGTGACCAAATTCACCAGCCCACACAGCCAGGACCCAGTCACCAGGCCAAAGCAGACCTTCACACTCATGATGACTGGGTACTGAGCAGGACGGCAGGTGGCCACACAGCAGTCATACTGGCCACATAGCCAGTAAAAAGCCTTCTGTGCCAGCATTTGTCACCAAGAAGAAAATGTGGGAAAGGCAGCCCTCATAAGAAATGGCCTTCTTCTCCCAAAAGAAGTTTACCAGCATTACTGGGAGGGTGGTGGATGTTTAGCAGACGTGGATCAAGTGGTAGCGCGTTTGCCTGGCATGCGTGTGGCCCGGGTTCGATCCTCAGCACCACATACCAACAAAGATGTTGTGTCCACCGAGAACTAAAAAACAAATATTAAAAATTCTCTCTCTCTCTCTCCTCTCTCTCTATCTTTAAACACACACACACACACACACACACACACACACACACAGTACAAGGTCAATTTATTCAGAAAAATATCTGAATGATTTCAGGTGCTTGTGGCAATATGAATTTATTACTGTGAATTCTATGAGCTATCTGGCCTGCCCCAGAGTTGTCCTCATATCATTCCATGTGCTGTGGGTGCTTGGAGCCAAGGAAAAGATCAGAGGTCATTGTGCAGAACAGTTGGCCTCAGTCAGTGAGTTCCAAGTGTTCCCAGTGATGCTGGTCCAAGAACACACTTTGGGGGAGGCTGGGCTCTTTCATCTAACATGCAGGGATGCCCTTACCCCTAACTGGTAGGTTTAAAATCTTAACAAATTCACCAGGAAAAAGCCTCCCTCCTGTCTTGGAGATTCAGCACTCAATTCAGCATTTAACATCTCTTTCAGGTCTGTTATTTTGGGACCCGGTTGTAGGGGGGCAGTTACTGGAGATTGAACTCAGGGGCTTGACCACTGAGCCACATCCCCAGCCCTATTTTATATTTTATTTAGAGACAGGGTCTCACTGAGTTTTTTGGTGCCTTGTTTTTGCTGAGGCTGTCTTTGAACTCACTATCCTCCTGCCTCAGCCTCCTGAGCTGCTGGGTTACAGGCGTGCACCACTGTGCCAGCTCTTTCAGTTCTTTTTATTTCACCTATGCTTCTTCTAGCATAAAGAGGATCAACACCTTCACTTTGGTGTCTGTGTTGTTTCTTCACCCCCTCTTTCGCCGACTCCTCACCATCCGTTCTTCTCCTGAGACCCTCTGTTGGAGCTGGTATCCGACACTGTCCTTCAACCAACTTACAATCTAATGGAAAAATGGACTCAATATGTGCAGGAAACTTGGTAACAATTCTATGTAATCTACAAATTATCATTATTTTCCCTTAGTGTTTCCTTGGGTAGCTCTTGCAATGGAGCACTTAATACTTGTCAAAGCCCCTTATTCCATCTTGAATATGCGCTCCTCCAGGTCCTAGTTGGGCTTCTCAATTGTGTTCTAAACACTAGGGCAACACCTTGTATAAATGTGCACTCAGTAAATGTTTGAAGAATGAAAAAGGTCTGTCAAGTACATCCATGGAGCAGAGTTTTTAAAAGATTCTTTAAAGATGGTACTGTGTGGGACCTAGAGGATCTAACAGAGACTTGACAGAGGAGAGAGGACATTTCTGTTCAGTGGTTCTGGTGCAGATATCTTGCTGAGAAAAATAAAGCCTCTGTGGGCATAAGTGAGGCAGCATAGCCCAGCAGCTTCTGAGGAACTCAGTGTCTCCTGTCTTTTGAACATATCCCTTATGGAGACCATCGCCGCAGTTCCCACAGAACAAGCAGCTCTGCATCTTTCTTTCCCAATCAGTCATCTCAAAGTCAGATGACCGAGAATGAAGTCACTTATGTGTGACCCCAAAATATAATATTTAAAAAGGAGGGGGGTTGTGTCTGAAGTAGATTACTCACAAGTTTCAGGGATTTATTACAGTTAATAAATTGCTTGAAACTCCCCTCCACAAGCATCCATGTGTTGTAAGATAAAGATGAAAACCCCTAGTTAGTGAATGAATACGTTTATAAACATAATTTCTTCTACAATAATGATTTTTATTTAAACAGATATTTAGGTAGGTCTATTGTTATGCTATATTGTATCATAATGGAAATGTGTCCCTATACTTTCTCCCCAAAAATTATTCTTTTCTGTCCTGCTCATCAAAAGCAGAGAATTAACACTTAGCATTATCTATTGTTTACCGTAAGTAATTTTTCACCCACATTATCTCACTTAAGGAATTTAGGCATACCAGGGTTTCTGGTTATGTTTTGGGTTTTCTTCCAGTACTGGAGGCATCATGCTACATTTCTCAGGTTTTGTGATTACCTCTGAAGTTATTTCTACTCTGGCAATACAAGTAGTATTGTGGAAACTTAGACACACATAGAAAAGGTGCTACGATAGGTCATTACATAAATGCCATCAAAATGGTAATGAAAATATGTACAATATTGTGTAATATGTTTTTAAGGTGTAGGTATATCCTGATTCTGGGATAGTGTTTTTGAAAATTGTGATGGTAAATAAACTACTTACCAGCAACTCTCACAGAGAGCTGTAGATTTCTGGTTTTGGTGTGGCCCTTGCTGCTCTCCATACTAGGACCTGGGCTGCAAAGAAAGCTGTTGGTAAAACTGGCTGTTGGTCTCCATTTACCACAAAACGGACCTGTTATTCTGAAAGTTGCCTGTCGCATATCTATGGCCTCATGAAGGAGTCAACATCCTCTGATCTCTCATAATTCATTTTCCTGTGATGGACATTTATAGAGGTCTGGGGCTGACCTGTTGGGAATATGCATCGAGCCTTTTCTCTGCAGCTGCTCTGTGACTCCTCAGTGTGCAAACACAACTCAAGGGCAACGGCTTGAGTTCAACTGCAACAATGGAGAGCAGTTAATTCGCTGTTGGATTTATTAATGTCTTTGCAATCACCTGTTTCTAGCATGCAGTGAGAAGATCAGCGTCCTCTCTCTTCTGGGATGTGGGTGAGCGAAGTTCACAGTGAGATTTCTGCTAAGAAGTTGTGGGTGGCTGAAACCTCAAGACTGCCTTCCCTTCCGACTAGGGAGAGAAGGGGTCAGGGTGGGTGTACTCTTATTGGGATGGATTTCGCCCAGCATATGAAGTTTTTTCTTCATGTTACATACTTTGCCAGATGGACAGATATCAGAAGCCAAATTTAAAAAGCATCCCCACTATCTTCAGCTGATCCACTCCTGCTAAGGGCTGATCACTTACCATACCCTGTATGACTTTGTACCTCTTAATTTTATAATCCTGCTGATGCTCAAGACCTGGTGAAGAAATTGTTTGCTATGGAGTTTAAAAGTAGGGGGAAAAAAAGAGTCATCAAACAGCTCTTTCGGGCACAAATGGAGAAAAGACAACAAGTTTGAAAGTCTTGTAGTATTTTACTGCAAAAAAATAAAAATAAAAGTATTAGATAAAGAGGTAAGTCTCTAAAACTTAAAATTTCCCATAATACAAATGGAGTTTTCCTCATGGTTAGGAGAGACACATTAACAGTACTCCTAAAAGATCTTAGAATGATTAGCCATCAGGTAAAGGCAAAGCTAAAGCACATTTGATGAAGCACTTCACACATTCCAGGGTCGTCACAATAAAAGGAATGATAATGATGTGTTGTTAAGGGAGTGAGGAAATCAGAAGGTTTATTCACCACTCTTAGTAATAAGGTAAGCTGGTTCCACTGGTCTGAAAATGATCTGGAACTTCTTGAGAAAGTTAAATATGGAGTTAATGATCCACCTCTTCCACTCCTACTTACAAACTCAAGATAAATAAAAAAGTTGTCCACCAATGATTTGTACATGAATGTTCATATAATGTTCATATTATATATAATGTTCATATTATATATACAAATTTTATTCATATTAGTCAAAAAGTGAAATTGACCAGTCATGTCTGTAATCTAGCTACTCAAGAAGCTGAGGCAAGAGGATCACAAATTCAGGGACAACCTGGGCAAATTTAAAAGACCCTGCCTCAAAACAAAATTTTTAAAAGGGTTGGGCTTTGGCTTAGTGGTAGAACATTGTTTAGTGTGCAGGAGGCTCCGGGTTCAATCTGCAGTACGACACCCACACAGACACAAAGTAAAAATTACTATCCAGTGGGAAATGTACAAAGAAATGTGGCATTTTCATAAGATGGAAATCAGTCACAATAAAGAGGAATAAACTAAATACTTATACAAGCTACAATATAACTGAAAATTGCAAACATCCTAAGTGAAAGGATCGAGATCCAACAGGCGTATATGGTATTACTTCATTAAAAATATCCACAGAAACTCGAGTGTATACATGGTTCTTTCCACATGTGAAGGAGAAACACAGATATGGTGTTTATTTAAAACTTAGAATCAAGATCCATTAGGAAAATGCAAGTCAAAGTCACATTGCACATAGCACTTCACATTCACTAGTGTTGACTAGAGCTGCAATATTGGGGGAAAGGAGATTGAATGCTTTGGGTATAGGCTTTTTTTGGAGAGAAAAGTAATAAAAATATTCTGAAATACCTGTGGATTAGAGAACCTAGGTGAGGTCACAATGTGTCACTACTTAGCACAGTGTGCTTCCCCTGGTTGGAGGGGCACCACAGTGTTCATGAGACACTGTGTGTGGAGAGAGCACTCTTGTAATTGCTGCTGAAGAGTTCACATATTTCTACAACTAAGACATTTTCTAGAATGAAACCATCATCTAGTTCTAATCTTACTATACAGTCTGTCTCCCAGCAAGCTTCCTTAGTGCACTCTGGACCTCGTTGCTTGTCAGGCTGTGAATGATGGGCTTCAACATGGGGGTCACCACACAGAAGAGCACAAAGACAGGGTGTCCGTGTCCAGCTTTCTCTGGGCCTGTCATAGTGGAAATTGGCTGTTCCATTGAAGACCACCACGACAGTGAGGGGCAACGCACAGGTTGAGAAGGCCTTCCTCCTGCCCTGGGCAAAGGGAATCCCAAGGATGGCCGTCATGATGAGTGCGTAGGAGCCTGCAGTTAGGAGGCAGGGGCTCAGGCCCATGGTGGCACTGACAACGTGGAGCGCAGACTCGTTGAGAGGTGTCTGAGCAGGAGAGCTTCCAGAGAAATGGGGCTTCACAGAGAAAGTGGCTGAACTGGTGGGGCCCACACAGAGTGAGTGTGATGTCCAGCACCGTGTGTGTGACCAAATTCACCAGCCCACACAGCCAGGACCCAGTCACCAGGCTAACACAGACCTTCACACTAATGATGACTGGGTACTGAGGAGGACGGCAGGTTGCCACACAGTAGTCATACTGGCCACACAGCCAGTAAGACGCCTTCTGTGCCAGCACTTGTCACCAAGAAGAAGATCTTGGAAGGGCAGCCCTCATAAGAAATGGCCTTCTTCTCCCAGAAGAAGTTCACCAGCAGTACTGGGAGGGTGGTGGATGTGTAGCAGACGTCCACGAAGCTCAAATTACTGAGGAAAAAGTACATTGGAGTGTGGAGAGCAGGACTGACCATGGTGGCCACTATTATGAGCATGTTCCCCAGGAGAGTGGTCAGGTAAATGACCAGAAAGAGCAGGAAGAACCAGCACTGTAGGTTGGAGTGGTTGGAAAATCCCAAGAAGATGAATTCAGTGACAAATGATTGATGGCTCATTTCCAATATTGTCATAGCTACAAAACAGAGAAAAAAAGACCATGATGAAAATGGACTGAGAGCACCCCAAACAGGCTTGTTTATCTGCAGAAACATGGCAAATAATATCAAATGAAAAGCAGCCTGGAGACTGATAACCTGTGGGACTGGTCTCAGGGAATCAGACCCATGGAGCCGCACACATTTGCAGAGGTGATGGTGGGTAGGAGTAACCAGAGAATTGCTAGAAACCAACAGAAAGCCATTCGACCTCATCATGGTGTGAAGTCATTTCTCACTGTCTCAGTAATCTCTGTCTCCTGTTGTCCTTTTATGTAAACATAGAATTTTTAGAGAAGTTCATTTTCATTGCAAATGTTAAAAAAAAATTTACAAAGCAGAGTCATCATTTGCAGAAGCAGTTAGTGTTGCCTTCAGTGTTTTCCAATGTAGAGTTTTTCTCATTTTACATCAATCTTGATCTCTGTGTTCAGAAAGGCAGAAGTTAACTATTCCTGTACAATTCTGAAATTATCAGGGCCAGAGAAAAATAGAGGAAAGAAGTTGATTAAGTGGGGTTGGACTGGCTATCTTAAGCATACAGGGAAGATCAGTGTAGTAGAAGGAGAATGAGAGGGTGGAGAGGTTTGGGAAGAGAGGAAATGTGAAATTCTTTACGCAGTTCATGTTATGTGCACATGGAAGTCTAAAACAGGGGACTGCACCTGTATGTATATGTAGAAAGCACCAGACAGAAATTAACAGATAAATGACCAAATGAAAGATAAGTAGAGAAAGGAGGATGGGGGCGGGAAGGGGAGGGAGATGGGGGATGGGGACTGAATGGAGTAAATCAGATTCCATGCACATAGGATCTTTTTCAAATCAACCCAACTTCTATGTATAAGTATTATGCTCTAATAAAAACTTTAAGAAGATGACATGATCCTATCAGCAAAGAGTGAGATTTGAATTCTTCTTGACCTATTTGTATACCTTTAATTTCTTTCTTTTGTCCAATGGCTCTGGCAATTTCAAGGATGAAGTTGAATAGAGGTGGTGAAAGAGGGGGCACCCTGTATGCTTCCAGTTTTTAGAGTGAATGCTTTCAACCTTTCTCCACTTAGAATTATGCTGCCTTGGGTTTAGCATAGATAGCTTTTACAATGCTTATACAAAGTTCCTTCTGTCCCTAGTGTTTCTACTGTTTTGACAGGTAGGGTTGCTATATTTTGTTAAATGCTTTTTCTGCATCTATTGAGATGATCAATAAACTTACATCTCTCTTAAATAAACTTAATCTCTCCCCTTTGGCTAAACATTCAGATCATATCCAGTCCTATAAATATTTTAATGAACATTTCCCTACATAAACATATGTGACCATTTCGAATTATCTTTTCAGAATAAAATTTAAATCTGATATAAAAGAATTTGTTGTGTGGTTTCCATTTAAAACTAGCTCATGAGAGAAATTATATTAAGTGAAATAAGCCAGACACATAAAGAGAAATAGCAGTTTTTCACTTCTTTGTGGAAGCTAAAATGTTGATCTCAGAGAAGTAGGGAGTAGAGCGGTGGTTATTGGATCCTGGGAGAGAATCACAAAAATCATTGTGAGTCTGATTTCTCAAAGACGCATGTGAAGCACTGCCTGAAACATGCCCTCTGAGTGTGGTCTTTAAAAAAGACTTCTAACAGGGTCCTCAGAAAATCTCTCTTCTCTCCTCAGTGGGCAGCAGGAGGTCCATGGGTCTGGCTGCCTAGGAGCTAGCTGTGATGTGCAAATGGACAGGACCAGGAAAGGTGGAGAATCTCAATAATCACTAGTAGACCACATTCTAGGTGAGGGCAGGCTGGAAACAGGCCATCCAGAAGGAAATGGCTTAAGCTCTGAAAATGACAGAATCTGTGGATTTAGGAAACAGTTGTGGATCCAATCTACTAATATCACCTACTCCCTGGGTCAGTCCACGGTTGCAACAGTTACCTCAGGCCTGACCAGAACAACGCAGAGGGGGAGATGCACTCTGGCCTCCTGGCTTGGAGGTTTGGTCTGGGGCCAGCTGACCCATTGCTGCCGGCCTGAGATGAGGTGGGACACCAAGGTGGAAGCGAACAAGGGGGGAAGCGTCCCTAGCTGATAACAGCCAGAAGGTTGGGGCGGAGGAGGGGACGGGAGGAGACAGTTCGCAGGAGACAAGATGTGATTCCCCAGGGCATGTCCCCAGCCACACTCCACCTGCCCACACTCCTCTCAGTACAGTGGGCCTTTCAGATAATTAACCCACAATATGGATGGATCCACAGATTAGGTCTCAAGTCTCACAGTCTAATCATTTCACCTCTGAACACTTCTACTGTGGCTGACCCAGAGCTTTTGGTGGGGGGATACCTCATTTCTAAGCCATAATAGTCTCTACAGTCCATGTGCTTTGGTTAGAATACTTTCATGTAGTCAGGGAGAGTAATCAGATGCCAAAACAAGATTAAAAGGAAATATCTGGTAACTGAAGATGTAACATTTGGAGCTTGGGGAAAAGCTCTGAAGAGGAGCCCTGGGTGGAGCACTTTAACGTCCTGGTGACAAGGACACAAGAGGGCACATGGTCTGTGGGGTAGCTGAGTGGCAGTGGGATCACTCATTAAAACATAAAAAAAATGAGAAGGAGCTTGTCTGGAAAGAGGAAAGGAGAAAAGAAGGTTGGGCCTGGAGTCTGGGTACCTGTGGGGTCTCCCCAAGGAGATTCCAGGAGGCAGCGGGACAGGTTCCCAGGAGATAGGCCTGGGAGTCATGGCTTAGAGTGACTGTGGAAGTCACAGGTGCTCACAAAGACAAAAGAGAGCAGGGTGAGGAGAGAGGTCCTGATTGACTGTGCGGAAAAGAAGGTGTCCAGAAGGAGGCTCACCAGCTATTAGCAATCATTCAGCACCACAGTGTCAAAGCTCTTCTCTCTGTGCCAGGCCTTCTGCACCAGAGTCTAAAACCTCTGCTTTCTATAAAAGTCCTTCTGCACCCCAGTCTACAACCTCTGCTCCCTGCAACAATCCTTCTCCACGCCAGTCTCCAAGTTCTGCTCTCTGAATCACTCTTTCTGCACCCCAGTCTCGAACATCTACTCTCTGCAACAGTCATTCTGCACCTCAGTCTGAAAACTCTGCTCTCTGCAACAATCATTCTGCACCCCAGTCTCCAACCTCTGCTCTCTGTAACAGTCCTTCTACACCTCAGTCTCCAAACTCTGCTCTCTATAATATCCTTCTGCACACCAGTCTCCAAACTGAGATATCTGTAACAGCCCTTCTGCACCCTAGTCTCCAACCTCTGCTCCCTGCAAGAGAACTTCTGCACCCCATTCTCCAAGTTCTGGTCTCTGAAAGAGTCCTTCTGCACCCCACTCTCGAACATCTTCTCTCCGCAACAGTCCTTCTGAACCTAAGTCTGATAACACTGCTCTCTGCAACAATCATTCTGCAACCCAGTCTCCAACCTCTGCTCTCTGTAACAGTCCTTCTGCACCTCAGTCTCCAAACTCTGCTCTCTATAATATCATTCTGCACACCAGTCTACAATTTGTGATATCTGTAACAGTTTTTCTGCACCCCAGTCTCCAACCTCTGCTCTCTGTAACAGGCCTTCAGCACCCCAGTCTTCAAACTCTGCTCTCTGTAACACGCCTTCTTCACCCCAGTCTCCAACCTCTTCTCTCTGAAATGATCATTCTGCACCTCAGTTTCCAACCTCTGCTCTCTGCAACAGTCCTTCTGCATCTCAGTCTCCAAACTCTGCTCTCTGTAAGAACATTCTGCACCCCAGTCTCCAAACTCTGCTCTCTGTAGCAGTCCTTCTTCACCCCAGGATCCAACCTCTGCTCTCTGTAACAAAACTTCTGCACCCCAGTCTCCAACCTCTGCTCTCTGTAACAGTCCTTCTATACCTCAGTCTCCAAACTCTGCTCTCTGTAACGGTCCTTCCGCACCCCAGTCTCAAAACTCTGCTTTGTGTATCATTCCTTCTGCATCCAAGTCTCCAAACTCTGCTCTCTGTAACAGTCCTTCTGCACCTCAGTCTTCAAACTCTGCTCTCTGTACCAGTCCTTGTGCACCCCAGTCACAAATCTATGCTCTCTGCAACATTTCTTCTGCACCTCAGTATCTAATTGATGCTCTCTGTAACTGTCCTTCTGCACCCCAGTCTCCAACCTCTGCTCTCGTTAAGATCCTTCTGCACCTCAGTCTCCAACCTCTGCTCTCTGCAACGATACTTCTGCACCCCAGTCTTCAAACTCTCCTCTCTGTAACAGTCCTTCGGCACCTCAGTCTCTAACCACTGCTCTCTGTAAAAATATTTCTGCAACTAAATCTCCAACCTCTGCTTTCTGTAACAGTTCTTCTACAAATCAGTATCCAACCTCTGCTCTCTGTAATGATCCTTCTGCACCTCAGTCTCCAACCAATGTTCTCTGTAAAAGCCTTCTGCACTGCAGTCTCCAACCTCTGCTCTCTGTAACAGTTCTTCTGCAACCCAGTCTTCAAGCTCTACTCTCTGTTACAGGCCTGCTGCACCCAAATCAAACCTCTGCACTCTGAAACTATCCTTCTAAACCCCAGTCTCAAAACTCTTCTCTCTTTAACAGTTTTTCTGAACCACAATCTCCAAACTCTGCTCTCTGTAACACTCTTTATGCAACCTAGTCTCCATCCTCTGCTCTCTTTAAGAATCTTTCTGCACCCCAGTCTCCAAACTCTGCTCTCTTCAAAAGTCCTTCTGCAACTCAGTTTCCAACCTCTTCTCTCTGTAACAGTCCTTCTGCATCCCAGTCTCCAATATCTGCTCTCTGCAATGATCCTTCTCCCCAGGCTCCACCCTCCGCTCTCTGCAATGGTCCTTCTGCACCCCAGTCTCCAAACTCTGCTCTTTGTAACAGTCCTTCTGTACCGCAGTCTCCAACCTTTTTTCTCTGTAGCGGTCCTTCTCCACCCAAATCTCTAAACTGTGCTCTCTGTAACACTCCTTCTGCACTCCAGTCTCCACCCTGTGATCTCTGTAACATTTCTTCTGGACATCAGTCTCCAACCTCTGCTCTATACAACGTTTCTTCTGCTCCTCAGTCTCCAAACACTACTCTCTGTAAAAGTCCTTCTGCACCTCAGTCTCCAAACTCTGCTCTCTGTAAAATACTTCCGCAACCAATTCTCTAAACTCTGCTCTCTGTAACCGGCCTTCTGCACCCCAATCTCAAAAGTCTGCTCTCTTTAATAGGCCTTCTGCACTCAAGTCTCCAACCTCTGCTCTCTGCAGCGATCCTTCTGCACCCCAAGATCCAATATATGCTCTCTGCAACAGTACTTCTGCACCTCAGTCTGAAAACGCTGCTCTCTGCAACAACGTTGGAGACTGGTCCCTCTACACCCCAGTCTCCAACGTCTGCTCTCTGCAACGATCCTTCTGCATCCCAGTATCTAACGTCTGCTCTCTGTAGGATCATTATGCACCCCGTTCTCCAAACTTTGCTCTCTGTAACAGTCATTCTGCACCTCAGTCTTCAACCTCATCTCTCTGCAAAGTCCCTTGTGCACCTCAGTATCCGACCTCTGTTTTCTACAGCTGTCCTTCTGCACCCCAGGCTACAAACTCTGCTCTCTATAACAGTCCTTCTGCACCCCAGTCTCCATACTCTAATTTCCGTATCAGTTATTCTGCACCCCAGTCTAAAACCTCTGCTCTCTGTTAAACTCCTTCCGAACCTCAATCTCCAGCCTCTTCTCTCTGCAACAGTCCTTCTGCACCACAGTCTCCAACCTCTGCTCTCTGCAAACGTCTTATTATAACCCAGTATCCAACATCTGATCTCTGCATCGATTATTCTGACAGTCCATCTGCACCCCAGTCTCCAACCTCTGGTCTCTGCTAACGTCTTATTATACCCCAGTATCCAAAATCTGCTCTCAGCAACGATCTTTCTGCATCCCAGACACCAACGTCTGCTCTCTGCAACAGTCCTTCTACACCCCAGTCTCCAACCTCTGCTCTCTGCTACAGTGCTTCTGCACCCCAGTCTCTAACCTCTGCTCTCTGCAACATTTCTTCTGCACCCCAGTCTCCAACCTGTGCTCTCTGAAACTATCCTACTTCATCCCGGTCTCCAAACTCTGCTCTCTGTAGCGATCTTTCTGCACCTCAGTCTCCAACCTCTGTTCTCTGCAACGATTCTTCTGCATCCGAGTCTCTCACATCTGCTCTCTGCAATTGTCCTTCTGCACACCAGTCTCCAAACTCTGCTCTATGTAGCGATCTTTCTGCACCTCAGTCTCCAATCTCTGTTCTCTGCAACGATTCTTCTGCATCCCAGTCTCTCACATCTGCTCTCTGCAATGGTCCTTCTGCACACCAGTCTCCAAACTCTGCTCTCTGTAACAGTCCTTCTGTATGACAGTCTCCAAACTCTTCTCTCTATAACGGTCCTTCTGCACCCCAATTTCCAAACTCTGCTCTCCGTAACAGTCTTTCTAAGCCTCAGTCTGAAACTTCTGCTCTCTGCAAAAATCCTTCTAAATCCAAGTCTCCAAACTGTGCTATCTGAAACAATCCTTCTGCACCCCAGTCCCCAACATCTGCTCTCTGTAACAGGTTTCCTGCTACCCAGTCTCCAAACTCTGCTCTCTGTAACAGGCCTTCTGCACCCCAGTCTCCAACCTCTGCTTTCTGCAAAAGTCTTTCTACACCCCAGTCTCCAAAATCTGCCCTCTGCAACGATCCTTCTGTATCCCAGTCTCCAACATCTGCTCTCTGTAAGATCCTTCTGCACCCCGTTCTCCAAACTTTGCTCTCTGTAACAATCATTCTGCACCTCAGTCTATAACCTCATCTCTCTGCAACGGCTCTTGTGCACCCCAGTATCCAACCTCTGTTCTCTGCAGCTGTCCTTCTACACCCCAGGCTACAAACTCTGCTCTCTGTAACAGTCCTTCTGCCCCCCAGTCTCCAAACTCCACTTTCTGTATTAGTTATTCTGCACCCCAGTCTGAAACCTCTGCTGTCTGTAACAGTCCTTCTGCACCTCAGTCTCCAACATCTACTCTCTGTAAAAGTTTTTCTGTCCCTCAGTTGTCAACCTCTGCTTTCTGTAATAGGCTTACTGCACCCCAGTCTCCAACCTCTGCTCTCTGTAACAGTTCTTCTGCACCCAAACTCAAAACTTTGCTCTCTATAACAGTCTTCTAAACCACAGTCTCCAACCTATTTTCTCTGCAACGATCCTTATGAACCTCAGTCTCCAACCTCTGCTCTCTGCAACAGTCCTTCTGCACCCCAGTCTCCAGACTCTGCTCTTTGTAAGATCCTTTTGCATCACTTTCTCCAAACTCTCCTCTCTGTAAAAGTCCTTCTGCACCCCAGTATCCAAACTCTGCTCTCTGTAAAAGTCTTTCTGGACCTCAGTCTCCAACCTTTGCTCTCTGTAATGTTCCTTCTGTAACGCAGTCTCCAACCTCTGCTCTCTGTATCAATCCTTCTTCACCTCAGTCTCCAATGTCTTCTCTCTGTAACAGTCCTTCTGCACCCTAGTCTCTAACATCTGCTCTCTGCAACAGTCCTATTGCAACTCAATCTGAAAACTCTGTTATCTGCAACGAACCTTCTACAACTCAGTCTTCAAACTCTGCCCTCTGTAATACTCCCATTGCACGTCAGTCTCGAAACTCTGCCCTCTGTAAGATCCTTCTGCAACCCTGACTAAAAACTCTGCTCTCTGGAACAGTCGTTCTGCACCCCAGTCTCAAACGTCTGCTCTCTGCAACAGTTCTTCTGCACCCCAGGCTCCATCTTCTGTTCTCTGTAACAATCCTTCTTCACCTCAGTTACCAAACTCTGATCTCTGCAATGGTCCTTCTGCACCACAGGCTCCAACTTCTGCTCTCTGTAAAAATATTTCTGCAACCCAGTCTCCAGAGTCTACTCTCTACTACAATCCTTTTGCACACCAGTTTTCAAACTCTGCTCTCTTCAAAAGTCTTTCTGCAACCCAGTCTCCAACATCTGCTCTCTGCAGCAGTCCTTCTGCACCTCAGTCTGACAACTCTGCTCTCTTCAACGATTCTTGTGCACCCCAGTCTCCAAACTCTGCTTTCTGTAATAGTCTTTCTGCACATCAGTCTCCAACCTCTGCTCTCTGTAAGATTCTTCTGCACCCCAGTTTCCAAATTCTGCTCTATGTAATATTCCTTCTGCACCCCTGTCTCCAAACTCTGCTGTCTGTAACAGTCCTTCTGCACCACAGTCTCCAAAATCTACTCTCTGCAACAGTCCTTCTTCACCCCAGTCTCCAACTTCTGCTCTCTGCAACACTCCTTCTGCAACCCAGTCTCAAACCTCTGCTCTCTGTAACAATCCTTCTTCAACTCAGTCTCAAAACTCTGTACTCTGCAACGTTCCTTCTGCACCTCAGTCTCAAACCTCTACTCTCTGTAACAGTTCTTCTGCACCTCATTATCCAACATCTTCTCTCTGTAGGAACCTTCTCCAACCTAGTCTACAAACCCTGCTCTCTTTAACAGTCCTTCTGCACACCAGTCTCCAAACTCTGCTCTCTGCACTGATCCGTCTTCACACCAGTCTCCAACCTCTGCTCTCTGAAACAGTACTTCTGAACCCCAGTCTCGAAAATTTGCTCTCTGCAAAAGTCTTTCTGAAACTCAGTCTGAAATCTCTGCTCTCTGCAACGATCATTCTTCACCTCAGTCTTCTACCTCTGCTCTCTGTAAGACCCTTCTGCATCCCAGTCTCCAAACTCTGCTCTCTGCAACAGTCCTTCTGAACAACAGTTTCCAACCTTGGCTCTCTGTAAGAGGAATTCTGCAACCCAGTCTGAAAACTCTGCTCTCTGTAACAGGCCTTCTGAAACCCAGTCTCCAACCTCTTCTCTCTGCAATGATTTTTCTCCACAACAGTCTCAAACCTCTGCTCTCGGCAAAAGTTTTTCTGCATCCTTGTCTCCAACCTCTGCTCTCTGTAACACTCCTTCTGCACCCAAGTCTCCAACATCTACTCTCTGCAACAGTTCTTCTGCACCGCAGTCTGAAAACTATGCTCTCTGCAACGACCTTTCTGCACCCCAGTCTCCTACCTCTGCTCTCTTTAATAGTTCTTCTGCACCTCTGTCTCCCAACTCTGCTCTTTTCAGATCCTTCTGCAACCCAGTCTTTAAACTCTGCACTCTGTAACAGTCCTGCTGCACAAAAGTCTCTAACCTCAGCTCTCTGTAACAGTCCTTCTGCACCTCAGTCTCCAAACTCTGCTCTCTGTAACAGTCCTTCTTCACCTCAGTCTCAAACCTCTATTCTCTATAACAGTCTTTCTGTACCTCAGTCTGAAACCTCTGCTCTCTGCATCATTCTTCTACACCCAGTCTCCAACCACTGCTCTCTGTAAGATTCCATCTACACCTCAGTAACAAAACTCTGCTCTCTGTAAGATCCTTCAGAAACACAGTCTCCAAACACTGCTCTCTATAACAGTACTTCTGCACCCCACGCTCCAACCTCTCCTCTCTTTAACAGGCCTTCTGCACGGAAGTCTCTAAACTCTTCTCTCTGGAAAGATATTTCTGCACCCCAGTCTCCAACCACTTCTCTCTGCAATGATCCTACTGCACCCCAGTCTCCAACCTCTGATCTCTGCAACAGTACTTCTACACCTCAGTCTCCAACTTCTGCTCTCTGTAAGATCCTTCTGCACCCGTGTCTCCAAGCTCTACTCTTTGCAACGATCCTTCTGCACCCCAGTATCTAACCCACTTCTCTATGTAAATGAAATTCTACACCTCAATCTCCAATCTCTGCTCTCTGCAACAGTCCTTCTGCACTGCAGACTCCAATCTCTGATTTCTGTATCAGTACTTCTGCACCTGAGTCTCCAACCTCTGCTCTCTGCAACAGTCCAACTGCAACCCCAGTCTCCAACCTCTTCTCTCTGCAACAGTCCTTCTGCACCCCAGTCTCCAAACTCTGCTGTCTGCAACAGTCCTTCTGCACCCCAGTCTCCAACCTCTGCTCTCTGCAAAAGTCCTTCTGCAACACAGTCTTCAATCTCTGCTTTCTGTAAGATTCTTCTACACTCCAGTTTCCAAACTCTGCTCTCTGTAACATTCCTTCTCTAACCCAGTCTTTAACCTCTGCTTTCTCCAAGTGTCCTGTGGAACTTTAGTCTCCAACCTCTGTCCTCTGCAACAGTCTTTCTGCACTCCAGTCTCCAAACTTTGCTTTCTGTATCAGTCCTTCTGAAGCCCAGTGTCAAACCTCTGTTCTCTGTATCTATCATTCTGCACCTCAGTCTCCAACCTTTTCTCTCTGTAACATTCCTTCTGCACCCCAGTCTCCAACCTCTGCTCTCTGTAACAGTTTTTTTTATACTGCAGTCTCCAAATCCTGGTCTCTGTAACGGTCCTTCTGCACCCCTCAAACATCTACTTAGTGTAACAGTCCTTCTGCACCTCAGTCTCCAACCTCTGCTCTCTGTAAAAGTTTTTCTGCAACTCAGTCTGACACCTATTCCCTCTGGAACATCCTTATGCACCCCAGTCTTCAACAATACTCTCTGCAACAGTCCTTCTGCACCCCAGTCTCCAACCTCTGATCTCTGCAATGATCCCACTGCATCCCAGTCTCCAACCTCTGTTCTCTGAAACAGTCGTTCTGCACCTTAGTCTCCAGCTTCTGCTCTCTGTAAGATTCTTCTGCACCCCTGTATCCAAACTCTGCTCTCTGTAACAGTCCTTCTGCACCAGAGTCTTTAACCTCTTCTCTCTGTAGCAGGACTTCCGCACCTCATTCTCCAAACTCTGCTCTCTGCAACAGTCCTTCTGTACCCCATTCTCCAACCTCTGATATCTACAACAGTCCTTCTGAACCCTAGTTACCAACATCTGCTCTCTGCAACAGACCTTCTGCACCCCAGTCTTCAACATCTGCTCTCTGCAACAGTCTGAAAACTCTGCTCTCTGCAACGACCCTTCTGCACCCAAGTCTCCTACTCTCTGCTCTCTGTAACAGTCCTTCTGCACCTCAGTCTCCCAACTGTGTTCTCTGTTTGATCCTTCTGCAACCCAGTCTTTAAACTCTGCACTCTATAAAGTCCTTCTGCACAACAGTCCCCAACCTCTGCTCTCTGTAACAGGACTTCTGGAACCCAGTCTCCAAACTCTGCTCTCTGTGATAGGCCTTCTACACCCCAGTCTCCAACCTCTTCTCTCTGCAATGATTTTTCTCCACCCAAGTCTCCTACATCTACTCTCTGCAACAGTCCATTTGCACCCCAGTCTCCAATCTCTGCTCTCTGTAAGATCCATCTGAACACCAGTTTCCAACCTCTGCTCTCTGTAACAGTCCCTTTTCACCTCAGTCTCCAACCTCTTCATTCTGTAACAGTTCTTCTGCACCGCAGTCTAAAATATCTGCTCTCTCCAACTGTCCTTCTGCACCCCAGTTTCCAAACTCTGCTCTCTGCAACAATCTTTCTGCACCACAGTCTCCAACATCTGCTCTCTGCAACAGTCCTTCTGCACCTCAGTCTGAAAACTCTGCTCACTGTAACATTCCTTCTCCACCCCAGTCTCCAACCTCTATCCTCTACAACAGTTATTCTGCTCCCCAGTCTCTGAGATCTGTTCTTTGTAACAGTCCTTCTGTACCTGAGTCTCCAACTTCTGCTCTTTGTAACGTTACTTCTATACCCCAGTCTCCAAACTCTGCTTTGTGTATCAGTCTGTCTGAACCCCAGTCTCCAACCTCTGTTCCCTGAATCTATTCTTTTGCACCTCAGTCTAAACCTGTGCTCTAGGTAAGAGTCCTTCTGCACACCAGTCTCCAACCTCTGCTCTCAGTAACAGTCCTAATCAGCAGTCTCCAAACTCTGCTCTCCTTAACGGTCCTTCTGCACATCAATTTCCAAAATCTGCTTCCTGTAAGTCTTTCTGCACCTGAGTCTCCAAACTCTGCTCTCTGTAACAGTCTTTCTACAACTCAGTCTCGAAACTATGCTCTCTGTTACAGTCCTTCTGCACCTCAGTCTGAAAATTCGGCTCTCTGCACGATCCTTCTGCACTCCAGTCTCCAATCAATGCTCTCGGTAACAGTCCCTGCACCTCAGGCTCCAATCTCTGCTCTCTGTAAGATCCTTCATAAATCCAGTCTGCAACCACTGCTCTCTGTAACAGACCTTCTGCACCCAAGTCTCCTAATTCTTGTCTCTGCAATGATACTTCTCCACACCAGACTCAAAACTCTGCTCTCTGCAACAGTCCTTCTGAACCCCAGTCTCCAACCTCTGCTCTCCGTAACCATCCTTCTGCACCGTATTCTCCAACCTCTGCTCTCTGTAACAGTCCTTCTGCACCTCAGTCTTCAAACTCTGCTCTCTGCAACAGTCCTTCTGCACCCCATTCTCCAACCTCTTAACTCTGCAACAGTCCTTTGCACCCCAGGTTCCAACATCTGCTCTCTGCAACAGTCATTCTGAACCACAGTCTCCAAACTGTGCTCTCTGTAACATCTTTCTGCTAGTTTCCATAATCTGCTCTCTCTAATATTTCTTCTTCACCGCAGTCTGTAACCTCTGCTTTTTTTGAGGGTCCTGCGGCACCCCAGTCTCCAACCTCTGCTCTCGGAAACAGTCCTATACTGCAGTCTCCAAACTCTGGTCTTCTTAACGGTCCTTCTGCACACCAATTTCCAAACTCTGCTTCCTGTAATAGTCCTTCTGCACATGAGTCTCCAAACTCTGCTCTCTGTAGCAGTCCTTCTACACCTCAGACTCCAACCTATGCTCTCTGTAAACAATCCTTCTAAACCCCTGTCTGCAATCTCTGCTCTCTGTAATATCCTTTTGAAAACCCGTCTCCAAACTCTGCTCTCTGTAACAGTGCTTTTACACCAGCTCTCCAACCTCTGCAATCATCAAAGATCCTTCCTCACCAAAGTCTCCAACCTCTGCACTCTGCAACAATCCTTCTGTACCTCAGTATGAAAACTCTGCTCACTGCAACGACCCTCCTTCACCCCAGTCTTTAACATCTGCTCTCTGCAAAAGTCCTTCTGCATCCCCGGCTTCAATATCTGCTCTCTGCAACAGTCCTTCTGCAACTCAGTCTGAAATATGTGCTCTCTGCAATGATCCTTCTGCACCTCAGTCTCCTAACTCTGCTCTTTTTAAGCCCTTTCTGCAACCCAGTCTCCAGACTCTGCTCTTGGCAACAGTTCTTCTGCACCCTAGTCTCGAACCTCTGCTCTCTGTAAGATCCTTATGCAGTCCAGTCTCCAAACTCTGCTCTCTGTAACAATCCTTCTGCACCACAGTCTCCAACATCTGCTCTCTGCAACAGTTCTTCTGCACCTCAGTCTAAAATCTCTGCTCTCTGGAACTACCATTCTGCATCCCATTCTCCTACCTCTACTCTCTGTAACAGTCCTTCTGCACCTCAGTATCCCAACTCTGCTCTCTTTAACAAACTTTTGCAACCCAGTCTCCAACCTCTTCTCTCTGTAACAGGCCTCTGCACCCCAGTCTCCAACCTCTTCTCTCTGCAATGATTCTTCTCCACCTCAGTCTCCAACATCTGCTCTCTGCAACAGTCTTTTTCACCCCAGTCTCCAAACTCTGCTATCTGTAAGATCCATCTGAACCCCAGTCTTTAACCTCTGCTCTCTGTAACAGTCCTCCTGCACTCCAGTCTCCAAACTCTGCTCTCTGTAACACTCCTTCTGCACCTCAGTCTCCAACCTCTGCTCTCTGTAACAGTCTTTCTGCACCCCAGTCTAAAACATCTGCTCTCTGCAACAGTCCTTCTGCACCCCAGTCTCCAAACTCTGCTATCTGCAATGCTCCTTCTGGACCCCAGTCTCCCACGTCTGCTCTCTTCAACAGTCCTTCTGCACCACAGTCTCCAACCTATGCTCTTTGTGAGATTCTTGTGCACTCCAGATTCCATACTCTGCACTCTGTAACATTTTTTCTTCACCCCAGTCTCAAAACTCTGTCCTCTGCAACAGTCCTTCTGCTGCCCTTTCTCCGACATCTGGTCCTTCTGTACCGCAGTCTCCAACCTGTGCTCTTTTAACGGTCCTTCTACAGCCCAGTCTCCAACCTCTGCTTTCTGTATCAGTCAGTCTGAACCGCAGTCTCGAACCGCTGTTCTCTGTATCTATCCTTCTGCACCTAAGTCTCCAAACACTGTTCTCTGCAACGGTCCTTCTGAACCTCAGTCTCCAATGTCTACTCTCTATAACAGTCCTTCTACACTTAAGTCTCCAACCTCTGCTCTCTGTAGCATCCTTCTAAAACCCAGTCTCCAAACTCTACTCTCTGTAACAATCCTTCTGCACACCAGTCTCCAACCTCTGCTCTCTGAAACGATTTTTCTTAACCCCAGTCTCCAATGTCTGCTCTCTGCAACAGTCCTTCTGCACCCCAGTCTCCAATATCTTGTCTCTGCAACAGTCATTCTGCACTTCAGTGGGAAAACTCTGCTGTATGCAACGAACCTTCTGCACCTCAGTCTCCCAACTCTGCTCTCTGTAAGATCCTTCTGCAACCCAGCCTTTAAACTCTGCACTTGGTAATCGTCCTTCTGCACAACAGTCTCCAAGCTCTGCTCGCTGCAACAGGACTTCTGCAACCCAGTCTCCAACAACTGCTCTCTGTAACAGGCCTTCTGCACCCTAGTCTCCAAACACTTCTCTCTGCAAGGATTCTTCTTCACACCAGTCTCCAACCTCTGCTCTCTGCAACAGTCATCTTGCACCACAGTCTCCAAAATCTGCTCTCTGTAAGATCCATCTGAACCCCAGTATCTAACCTCTGCTCTCTGTAACAGTTTTTTGCACCCCAGTCTCCAACCTCTGCTCTCTGTAACAGTTTTTCTGCACCTCATACTCCAACCTCTTCTCTCTGCAACACTCTTTCTGAACCCAACTCTCCAACCTCTGCTCTCTACAACAGTCCGTCTGCACCCCAGTCTCCACCATCTGCTCTCTGTAACAGTCCTTCTACACCCCAGTCTTCAACTCTGCTTTCTGCAACGATCTTTCTGAACCCCAGTCTCCAACGTCTGCTCTCTGCAGAATTCTTCTGGACCACAGTCTCCAAGCTCTGCTCTCTGTAACAATCCTTCTGCACCCCTGTCTGCAACCTCTGCTCTCTGTAAGATCCTTCTGCAAACCAGTTTCAAACTCTGCTCTCTGAAACAGTGCTTCTGCCAACCGGTCTCCAACCTCTGCTCTCTGCAACGATCCTTCTTCACCAAAGTCTCCAACCTCTGCTCTCTGCAACAGTCCTTCTACACCCCAGTCTCCAATATATGCTCTCTGCAACAGTCTTTTTGCACCTCACTCTGAAAATTCTGCTCACTACAAGGACCCTTCTGCACCACAGTCTTCTACTTCTGCTCTCTGTAACAGTGCTTCTGCACGTCATTCTTCCAACTCTGCTCTTTGTAAGATCCTTCTACAACGCAGTCTTTGAACTCTGCACTCTGTAACAGTACTTCTGCACAACAGTCTCAAAACTCTGCTCTCTGTAACATGACTTCTGCCACCCAGTCTCCAAAATCTGCTCTCTGTAACATGACTTCTGCCACCCAGGCTCCAAACTCTGCTCTCTGTAAGAGGTCTTCTGCACCCCAGTCTCCAACCTCTTCTCTCCGCAACAATTCTTCTCCAACCCAGTCTCCAGAATCTGCTCTCTGCAACAGTCATTTTTCACCCAATCTCAAAACTCTTCTCTTTGTAAGATTCATCTGAACCCCAGGCTCCAAACTCTACTCTCTGTAACAGTCCTCTGCACCCCAGTCTCCAAACACTGCTCTCTGTAACAGTCTTTCTGCACCTCAGTCTCCAACCTCTGCTCTGTGTAAGTCCTTCTGCACCCCAGTCTCTAAAATCTGCTCTCTGCCACAGTCCTTCTAGGCCCCAGTCTCCAACATCTGCTCTCTGGAACAGTCCTTTTGCACCCCAGTCTCAAAACTGTGCTCTCTGCAACGATCATTCTGGACCCCAGTTACCAACATCTGCTTTCTGCAACAGTCCTTCTGCAACACAGTCTCCAACCTCTTCTCTTTGTAAGATCTTTCTGCACTCTAGTTTCCAAACTCTGCGCTCTGTAACATTCATTCTCCACCCCAGTCTCCAACCTCTGTCTTCTACAACAGTCATTCTGCTCCCCAGTCTCAGAGATCTGCTCTCTGTAACAGTCCTTCTGTACCGCAGTCTCCAACCTCTGCTCTTTGTAACAGTCCTTCTACACCCCAGTCTCCAACCTCTGCTTTCTGTATCAGCCTTTCAGAACCCCAGTCTTCAACCTCTGTTCTCTGTATCTATCCTTCTGCACCTCAGTCTCCAAACTGTGCTCTATCTAAGAGTCCTTCTGCACCCCAGTCTCCAACTTCTTCTCTCATTAACAGTCTTATACCGCAGTCTCCAAACTCTGCTCTCTGTAACGGTCTTTCGGCATCCCAATTTCCAAAGTCTGCTTCCTATAACAGTCCTTCTGCACTCCAGTCTCCAACCTCTACTCTCTACAACAGTCCTTCTGCACTCCAGTCTCCATCCTCTGCTCTCTGCAACAGTCCTTCTCTGCAACAGTCCTTCTGCACCCCTTTCTCCAAACTCTTCTCTCTGCAATGATACTTCCGGACCCTAGTCTCCAACCTCTACTCTCTGCAACAGTCCTTCTGCACCACAGTCTCCAACCTCTGCTCTCTGTAAGATTTTTCTGCACTCCAGTTTACAAAATCTGCTCACTCAAACATTTCTTCTCCATCCCAGTCTCCAACCTCTGCTTTCTGCGAGGGTGGGGCACCCAAGTCTCCAACCTCTGTACTCTGTAACAGTCCATCTGAACCCCAGTATTGAACCTCTGCTCTCTGTAACAGTCTTCTGTACCGCAGTCTCAAACCTTTGCTCTCCGGAACGGTCCTTCTGCACCCGAGTCTCCAAAATCTGCTTCCTGTAACAGACCTTCTGCACATGAGTCTCCAAACTCTGCTCTCTGTAGCAGTCCTTCTACATCTCAGACTCCAACCTCTGCTCTCTGTAACAATGCTTCTAAACCCCTTTCTTAAACCTCTTCTCTCTGTAATATCCTTCTGAAAACCAGTCTCAAAACTCTGCTCTCTGTAACAATGCTTCTGCACACAGCTCTCCAACCTCTGCTCTCATCAAAGATACTTCCTCACCAAAGTCTCCAACCTCTGCACTCTGCAACAATCCTTCTGTACCTCAGTCTGAAAACTCTGCTCACTGCAACGACCCTCCTTCACCCCATTCTTTAACATCTGCTCTCTGCAAAAGTCCTTCTGCATCTCAGGCTTCAATATCTGCTCTCTGCAACAGTCCTTCTGCAACTCAGTCTGAAATCTGTGCTCTCTGCAATGATCCTTCTGCAGCTCAGTCTCCTAACTCTGCTCTTTGTAAGACCTTTCTGCAACCCAGTCTCCAGACTCTGCTCTTGGCAACAGTGCTTCTGCACCCTAGTCTCGAACCTCTGCTATCTGTTAGATCCTTATGCATTCCAGTCTCCAAACTCTGCTTTCTGTAACAATCCTTCTGCACCACAGTCTCCAACATCTGCTCTCTGCAACAGTTCTTCTGCACCTCAGTCTAAAATCTCTGCTCTCTGCAACTACCATTCTGCATCCCAGTCTCTTACCTCTACTCTCTGTAACAGTCCTTCTGCACCTCAGTATCCCAACTCTGCTCTCTTTAACAACCTTCTGCCACCCAGTTTCCAACCTCTGCTCTCTGTAACAGGCCTTTTGCACCCCAGTATCAAACCTCTTCTCTCTGCAACAATTCTTCTCCACCTTAGTCTCCAGAATCTGCTCTCTGAAACAGTCCTTTTTCACCCCAATCTCAAAACTCTGCTCTTTGTAAAACCCATCTGAACCCCAGGCTTCAAACTCTACTCTCTGTAACAGTCCTCTGCACCCAGTCTCCAAACACTGCACTCTGTAACAGTCCTTCTGCACCTCAGTCTCCAACCTCTGCTCTGTATAAGTTCTTCTGCACCCCAGTCTCTAAAATCTGCTCTCTGCCACAGTCCTTCTAGACCCCAGTCTCCAACATCTGCTCTCTAGAACAGTCCTTTTGCACCCCAGTCTCCAAACTCTGCTATCTGTAAGATCCATCTGAACCCCAGTCTTTAACCTCTGCTCTCTGTAACAGTCCTCCTGCACTCCAGTCTCCAAACTCTGCTCTCTGTAACAGTCCTTCTGCACCCCAGTCTAAAACATCTGCTCTCTGCAACAGTCCTTCTGCACCCCAGTCTCCAAACTCTGCTATCTGCAACGCTCCTTCTGGACCCCAGTCTCCCACGTCTGCTCTCTTCAACAGTCCTTCTGCACCACAGTCTCCAACCTCTGCTCTTTGTAAGATTCTTGTGCACTCCAGATTCCATACTCTGCACTCTGTAACATTCCTTATCCACCCCAGTCTCAAAACTCTGTCCTCTGCAACAGTCCTTCTACTCCCCAGTCTCCGACTTCTGGTCCTTCTGTACCGCAGTCTCCAAACTGTGCTCTTTGTAATGGTCCTTCTACAAGCCAGTCTCCAACGTCTGCTTTCTGTATCAGTCAGTCTGAACCGCAGTCTCCAACCGCTGTTCTCTGTATCTATCCTTCTGCACCTAAGTCTCCAAACTCTGTACTCTGCAACGGTCCTTCTGCACCTCAGTCTCCAACCTCTGCTCTCTGTAGCATCCTTCTAAAACCCAGTCTCTAAAATCTACTCTCTGTAACAATCCTTCTGCACCAGTCCTTCTGCACCAAAGTCTGTTCTCTATAACAATCCTTCTAAACCCCTGTCTGCCACCTCTGCTCTCTGTAATATCCTTCTGAAAACCAGTCTCCAAACTCTGCTCTCTGTAACTGTCCTTCTACACCTCAGTCTCTAACCTCTGCTCTCTGTAACAGTCCTTCTGCACCTCAGTCTGACACTTCTGTTCTCTGCATGATCCTTCTGCACCCCAGGCTCAAACCACTGCTCTCTGTAACAGTCCACCTGAACGTCAGTCTCCAACCTCTGCTCTCTGTAAGATCCTTCAGCAACCCAATATCCAAACTCTGCTCTCTATAACAGTCTTTCTGCAACCCAGTCTCCAAACTCTCCTCTCTCTTACAGGCCTTATGCACACCAGTCTCAAAAATCTGCTCTCTGTAGCAGGCCTTCTGCACCACAGTCTCCAACCTCTGCTCTCTGCAACAATCCTTAAGCACCTGAGTCTCCAATCTCTCCTCTGTGCAATGATCCTACTGCACCCTAGTCTCCCACCTCTGGTCTCTGCAACAGTATTTCTGCACCTCAGTGTCCAAATTCTGCTCTCTGTAAGATTTTTTTGCACCCCTGTATCAAACCTCTGCTCTCTTTAATAGTCCTTCTGCACCTGAGTTTCCAACTTCTGTTCTCTGTAACAGAACTTCCGCACCTCATTCTCCAACATCTGCTCTCTGCAACAGTCCTTCTGCACCCCAGTCTCCAACATCTGCTCTCTTCAACAGTTCTTCTGCACCTCAGTCTTAAAACTCTGCTCTCTGCAACGACCCTTCTGCACCCCAGTCTCCTACATCTGCTCTCTCTAACAGTCCTTCTGCAACTCAGTCTCCCAACTCTCCTCTCTGTAAGATCCTTTTGAAACCCAGTCTTTACACTCTGCACTCTGTAACAGTCCTTTGGCACAACAGTCTCCAAACTCTGCTCTCTGTAACAGGCCTTCTCCAACCAAGTCTCCAACCTCTTCTCTCTGCAATGATTTTTCTCCACCGCAGTCTCCAACATCTGCTCTCTGCAACAGTCTTTTTGCACCCCAGTCTTCAAACTCTGCTCTCTTCAACAGTTCTTCTGCACCTCAGTCTTAAAACTCTGCTCTCTGCAACGACCCTTCTGCACCCCAGTCTCCTATATCTGCTCTCTCTAACAGTCCTTCTGCAACTCAGTCTCTCAACTCTCCTCTCTGTAAGATCCTTTTGAAACCCAGTCTTTACACTCTGCACTCTGTAACAGTCCTTTGGCACAACAGTCTCCAAACTCTGCTCTCTGTAACAGGCCTTCTCCAACCCAGTATCCAACCTCTTCTCTCTGCAACGATTTTTCTCCACCGCAGTCTCCAACATCTGCTCTCTGCAACAGTCTTTTTGCACCCCAGTCTTGAAACTCTGCTCTCTGTAAGATTCATCTGAATGCCAGTCTCCAACCTCTCCTCTCTGTAAAAGTCTTTCTGTACCCCAGTCTCCTAACTCTGCTCTCTGTAACAGTCCTTCTGCACCTCAGTCTCCAAACTCTGCTCTGTGTAACAGTCCTTCTGCACCCCAGTATCTAAAATCTGCTCTCGGCAACAGTCCTTCTGCACCCCAGTCTCTATCATCTGCTCTCTGCAAGAGTCTTTCTGCACCCCATTCTCCAAACTCTGCTTTCTGCAACGATTTTTCCGGACCCATGTCTCCAATGTCTGCTCACTGCAACAGTCTTTCTGCACCACAGTCTCTGTAAGATCCCTCTGCACTCCAGTTTCCAAACTCTGCTCTCTGTAACATTCTTTTTTAACCCCAGTCTCATACCACGATCCTCTGGAAAACTTCTTCTGCTCCACAGGCTCTGAGATCTGCTCTCTGTAACAGTCCTTCTGTACCCCAGTCTCCAACCTCTGCTCTTTGTAACGGTCCTTCTACACCCCAGTTGCCAAACTCTGCTTTCTGTATCAGTCTGTCTAAACCCTAGTCTCCAACCTCTGTTCTCTGTATCTAACTTTCTGCACCTCAGTCTCCAACCTGTGCTCTATGTAAGAGTCCTTCTGCACCCTAGTCTCCAACCTCTTTTCTCAGTAACAGTCCTATACCGCAGTCTTTAAGTTCTGCTCTCTGTAACGGTACTTCTACACCCAAATTTCCAAACTCTGCTCTCTGTAAAAGTCCTTCTTAAACTCAGTCTTCAACCTCTGCTCTCTGTAACAATGCCTCTGCACCTCAGTCTCCAAACACTGCTCTCTCTAACACTCCACCTGCAATTCAGTCTCCAAACTCTGCTCTTTGTAAGACCCTTCTGCAACCCAGTCTCCAAATACTGCTCTCTATAACAGTTTTTCTGCACCCCAATCTCCAACTTCTGCTCTATCTAATTGTCCTTCTGCACCACAGTCTCCAAAGTCTGCTCTCTGCAACAGTCCTTCTGCACCCCAGTCTCCAACCTTTGTTCTCTGCAACAGACCTTCGGCACCCCAGTCTCCAACCTTTGTTCTCTGAAACAGTCTTTCTGCACCCGAATCTCAAATCTCTGCTCTCTGTTACAGTCCTTCTGCACCCCAGTCTCCAAACTCTGCTCTCTGAAACAATCCTTCTGCACCTCAGTCTCCAACCTCTGCTCTATGTAACAGAACTTCTGAAACTCAGGTTCCAAACTTTACTCTCTGCAACAGTCCTTCTGCACCCCATGATCCAATATCTGCTCTCTACTACAGTCTTTCTGCACATCAGTCTGAAAACTCTGCACAATTAAAGAATCCTTCTGGACCCATGTTTCCAAACTTTGTTCTCAGAAACAGTCTTTCTGAAACTCAGTCTCAAAATGCTCTCTGTAAAATCCTTCTGCAACCCTGTCTCGAAACTGTGCTATCTGTAACAGTGCTTCTGCACCCCAGTCTCCAAACTCTGCTCTCTGTAACAGGCCTTCTGAAACCCAGTCTCCATCCTCTTCTCTCTGCAACGATTTTTCTTCACCTCAGTCTCCAACCTCTTCTCTCTGCAAAGTTTCTTCTGCACCCCAGTCCCCAAACTCTGTTCTCTGCATCAGTCCATCTGCACCCAAGTCTCCAACCTCTGCTCTCAGTAACAGTCCTTCTGTACCACAGTCTCCAACATCTGCTCTCTGTAACGGTCCTTTTGCACCCCAGTCTTCAAAGTCTGCTTTCTGTATCAGTTCTTCTGCACCCCAGTCTCCAAACTCTGCTCTCTGTAACAGTTCTTCACACTTCAGTCTCCAACTTCTGCTCTCTGCAACGGTCCTTCTTCACCCCAGTTTCTAACTTCTGCTCTCTGCAACAATTTTTTGCACCCTAGTCTCCATCTGTGCTCTCTGTAACTGTCCTTCGGCACCCCAGTCTCCAAACTCTTTTTTCTGCATTACTCCTTCTGCACACCAGTCTTCAAACTCAGCTCTCTCTAAAAGTCCTTGTGTACTGCAGTCCCCAAACTCTGCTTTGTGTAACGGTCCTTCTGCACCCCAGTCTTCACACTCTGCTTTCTGTATCAGTTTTTCTGCACCCCAGTCTCCAAACTCTGCTCTCTGTAACAGTCCTTCTGCACCTCAGTTACCAACCTCTGATCTCTACAAAAGTCCTTTTGCACCCCTGTCTCAATCTTCTTCTCTCCGCAAAAGTCCTTCTACACCCCAGTGTCAAACCTCTACTATCTGCAACGAACATTCTGCACCCCAGTCGTCAACGTCTGCTCTATGCAACAGTTATTCTGCACCCCAGTCTCCATTTTCTGCTCTCTGTAAGAATTATTCTGAACCCCAGTCTCCAACCTCTCCTCTCTGTAAAAGTCCTTCTGTACCACAGTCTCCAAAATCTGTTCTCTGCAACAGTCTTTCTGCACCCCAGTCTCCAACCTCTGCTCTCTGCAACATTTCTTCTTAACTCCAGTCTCCAACCTGTGCTCTCTGAAACTGTCCTTCTGCACCCCAGTCTTCAACCTCTGCTCTATCTAGCGATCCTTCTGCACCTCAGTCTCCAACCTCGGCTCTCTGCAACGATCCTTCGACACCTCAGTCTCAAACCTCTGTTCTCTGCAGTGATCCTTCTACACACCAGTCTCCAAGCTCTGCTCTCTGTAAAAGTCCTTCTGAACATCAGTGTCAAAACTCTGCTCTCTGTAACATTCCTTCTGCATCTCAGTCTCAAAACTCTGCTGTCTTTAACAGTTCTTCTGGACACCAATCTACAAACTCTGCTCTCTGTAACACTCCTTCTGCACACCAGTCTCCATCCTCATCTCTCTGTAACACTCTTTCTGCACCCCAGTCTCCATCCTCTGCTCTCTGTAATAATCCTTCTGAACCCCAGTATCCAACCGCTCCTCTCAGTAACAGTCCTTCTGAACCTCAGTCTCCAATATCTGCTCTCTGAAATGATCCTTCAGCACCTCAGTCTACAACCGCTGCTCTCTGTAACAGGCCTTCTGAACCCCATTCTCCAACACATGCTCTCTGGATCAGTTCTTTTGCACACCACTATCCTACCTCTGCTTTCTGTAACAATCCTTCTCCACCTGAGTCTCCAACATCTGCTCTCTGAAATGGTTTGTCTGCACCCCAGTCTCAAAACTCTGTTCTCTGCATCAGTCCTTCTGCACCCCAGTATCCAATCTCTGCTCTCTGTAACAGTCCTTCTGTAATGCAGTCTCAAAACTCTGCTCTCTGTAACGGTCATTCTGCACCCCAGTCTCCAACGTCAGCCTTCTGTATCAGTTCTTCTGCACCCCAGTATCGAAACTCTGCTCTCAGAAACAGTCCTTCTGCACCCCACTCTCCAACTTCTGCTCTCTGCAACATTTCTTTTGCACCCCAGTCTCCATTTGTGCTCTCAGTATCTGTCCTTCTGCACCTGAGTCTCCTACCTCTGCTCTCTGTAACGATCATTCTGAACCACAGTCTGAAACCTCTGCTCTCTGCAATAATCATTCTTCCCCTCAGTCTCCAAACTCTGCTTTCTGCATGATCCTTCTGCACCCCAGTCTCCAACCTCTGCTCTCTGTTTTTTTTTTTTTTTTTTTTTTTTTTTTTTTTTTTTTTTTATTGTTGGTCGTTCAAAACCTTACACAGTTCTTAATACATCATATTTCACAGTTTGATTCAAGCGGGTTATGAACTCCCAACTTTACCCCGTATACAGATTGCTGTATCACATCAGTTACCCTTCCATTGATTCACATATTGCCTTTCTAGTGTCTGATATATTCTGCTGTCAGTCCTATTTTCTACTATCCCCCCTCCCCTCCCCTCCCCTCCCCTTTTCTCTCTACCCCTTCTACTGTAAATCATTTCTTCCATTTGTATTATCTTGTCTTACCCCTCCATTACATATTTCTTGATATATCATATTTCACATTTTGATTCAAGTGGGTTATGCACTCCCATATTGCCCCTTATACAGATTGCAGATTCACATCAGTTTCACTTCCATTGCTTTACATATTGCCATCCTAGTGTCTGTTGTATTCTGCTGCCTTTCCTATCCTCTACTATCCCCCCTCCCCTCCCCTCCCCTCACCTCTTCTCTCTCTACCCCCACTACTGCAATTCATTCCTCCCCCTTGTATTATTTTTCCCTTTCCCCTCACTTCCTCTTGTATGTAATTTTGTATAAACCTGAGGGTCTCGTTCCATTTCCATGCTATTTCCCTTCTCTCTCCCTTTCCCTCCCACCTCTCAACCCTGTTTAATGATGGTCTTCTTCTTGTGCTCTTCTTCCCTAGTCTGTTCTTAATTACTCTCCTTATATCAAAGAAGACATTTGGCATTTGTTTTTTAGGGCTTGGCTAGCTTCGCTTAGCATAATCTGCTCTAATGCCATCCATTTCCCTCCAAATTCTATGATTTTGTCATTTCTTAATGCAGAGTAATACTCCATTGTGTATAAATGCCACATTTTTTTTATCCATTCGTCTATTGAAGGTCATCTAGGTTGGTTCCACAGTCTTCCTATTGTGAATTGTGCTGCTATGAACATCGATGTAGCAGTGTCCCTGTAGCATGCTCTTTTTAGGTCTTTAGAGAATAGACCCAGAAGGGGGATAGCTGGGTCAAATGGTGGTTCCATTCCCAGCTTTCCAAGAAATCTCCATACTGCTTTCCAAATTGGCTGCACCCTAACCTCTGCTCTCTGTAAGAGTCCTTCTGCACTTCAGTCTCCAACCTCTGCTCTCTGTAACAATCCTTATGCACCTCAGTCTCCAACCTCTGCTATCTGTAACAATCCTTCTGCACACCAGTCTCCAAATTCTGCTCTCTGTAAAAGGCCTTCTGCACCCCAGACTTCAACCTCTGCTCTCTGTAACAGGCCTTCTGCACCCCACTCTCCAACCTGTGCTCTCTGTAACGATTCGTCTGCACCACAGTCTCCAAACTCTGCTCTCTGTAACAGTCCTCTGCACCCCAGAATCCAAACATCTGCTCTCTGCTACATTTCTTCTGCACCTCAGTCTGAAAACCCTGCTCTGTGCAAGAATCCTTCTGCACCTCAGTTTCAAACCTTTGTTCTCTATAACAGAACTTCTGAACCTCAGTCTCCAAAATCCTCTCTGTAAAATCCTTCTGAAACCTAGTCTCGAAACATTGCTATCTGTAACAGTTCTGCTGGACACCAATCTCCAAACGCTGCTCTCTGAAATAATCCTTCTGCACCCGAGTCTCCAACCTATTCTCTCTGTAACAGTCCTTCTGCACCTCAGTCTCCAACCTCTGCTCACTGTAATTATGCTTCAGCACCCCAGTCTCTAACTTCTGCTCTCTGTATCAGTCTTCTGCACCCCAGTCTCCAACATCTGCTCTCTGAAACGGTCCTTCTGCACCCCAGTCTCCAAACCCTTTTCTCTAACAGTCCTTCTGCAACTCAGACTCCAACCTCTGCTCTCTGTATCAGTCCTTCTAAGCCTCAGTCTGAAACCTCTGATCTCTACAACGATTCTTCTGCACCCCAGTTTCCAAACTGTGCTATCTGTAACAATCCTTCTGCACAGAAGTCTCCAACCTCTTCTCTCTTACATGACTTCTGCATCTTAGTCTCCAAACTCTGCACTCTGTAACAGTCCTTCTGCACCCCAGTCTCCAATCTCTGCTTACTGTATCAGTCCATCTGCATGACAATTTCCAACCTCTTCTCTCTGTAATAGTCTTTCTGCATCTCAGTCTACAAACTCTGCTCCCTGTAACTGTCCTTCTGCACCCCAGTCTCCAACATCTGCTCTCTGCAACAGTCCTTCTGCACCAAATCTCCAAACTGTGCCTCTGTAACCCAGTCTCCAAACTGTGCTCTCTGTAACAGTCCTTCTGCACCCCAATCTCCAACCTGTGCTCTCCGCAATAGTCCTTCTACACCCCAGTTTCTAGTCTCTGTTCTTTGCAACAGTCCCTCTGCAACCCAGTCTCCAACCTCTGCTCTCTGTAACAATCCTTCTGCACCTCAGTCTTCAAACTCTTCTCTCTGCAAGGGTCCTTCTACATCTCAGTCTCCAAAAACTACTTTCTGTAAATGTACTTCTGAACCCCTTCTACAAACTCTGCTCTCCGTAATAGGCCTTCTGCACCCCAGTCTCCAACCTCTGTTCTTTATAACAATCCTTCTGCACCCCAGTCTCAAAATTTTGCTCTCTACAACGATCCTTCTGCACCCCAGTCCCCAAACTCTGCTCTTTGCAACAGTCCTTCAGCACCCCAGTCTCCACCCTCTGCACTCTGCAACAGTCCATCTGCACTCCAGTCTCCATCATGTGCTCCCTGCAAAAGTCCTTCTGCACCTCAGTCTGAAAACTCTGTTCTCTGTAGGAGTTCTACTGCACCCCAGTCTCCAAACTCTGCTCTCTGCAACGATCCTTCTGCACCTCAGTTTTGAAACTCTACTCTCTTCAACAGTCCTTCTGCACCACAGTCTCAAAACTCTGCTATCTCCAACGATCTTTCTGTACACCAGTTTCCAACGTCTGCTCTCTGCAACAGTCTTTCTGCACGCCAGTCTCCAACCTCTGCTCTCTGCAACGATCCCTCTGCACCCCAGTCTAAAAATTCTGCTCTCTACAACAATCCTTTTGCACCCCAGTTTCCAACCTCTGCTCTCTGCAAAAGTCCTTCTGCACACCAGTCTCCAACATCTTCTCCCTGCAACAGTCTTTCTGCACCTCAGTCTGACAACTCTGTTCTCTGCAACGATCATTTTGCACCCCAGTCTCCAACCTCTATTCTCTAAAACAGTTATTCTGCACCCCAGTATCCAACCTCTACTCTCTGTAACAGTCCTTCTGTACCGCAGTCTCCAAACTTTGTTCTTTGTAAGGGTACTTAGGCACCCCAGTATCCAACCTCTGCTCTCTGTATCCATCATATTCCACAGTCTATAAACTCTGCCCGCTGTAACAGTCCTTCTGCAACTCAGTCTGCAAACTCTGCTCTCTGCAACAGTACTTTTACACTCCAGTATTTATCCTCTGCTCTCTCCAACAGTCCTTTTGCAACACAGACTCCAACATCTGCTCTCTAAAACAGTTCTTCTTCACCCCAGTCTCCAACCTCTGCTCTTTGTAAAAGTCCTTCTGTTCTGCAGTCTCCAAAATTTGCTCTCTGTAAGATCCTTCTGCAACCCAGTCTGTAAACTCTGCCCTCTGTAACAGACATTCTGCACCCCTTCTCCAACCTCTGTTCTCTGTAACAGTCCTCGTGTAGTGCAGTCTCCAAATAACTCTCTCTGTAACGGTCCTTCTGCACCCCAGTCTCCAACCTCTGCTTTCTGTATCAGTACTTCTGCACCCCAGTCTCCAACCTCTGCTCTCAGTAACAGTCCTGCTTCACCTCAGTCTCCAAACTCTGCTCTCTGCCACAGTCCTCCTGCACCAAAGTCTCAAACCCCTACTCCCTGCAACACTCCTTCTGCACCTCAGTCTCTAAACTCTGCTCTCTATAACAGTCCTTCTGTACCGCAGTCTCAAAACTCTGCTCTCTGTAATGGTCCTTCTAAACCCCAGTCTCCAACGTCAGCTTTTTTATCAGTTCTTCTTCACCCCAGTCTCCAAACTCTGCTCTTAGTAACAGTCCTTCTGCACCCCAGTCTGCAACTTCTGCTCTCTGCAACATTTCTTCTGAACCCCAGTCTTCATCTGTGCTCTCTGTAACTGTCCTTCTACACCCCAGTCTCCACCCACTGATCTCCGTAACAATTCTTCTGGACCTCAGTCTCCAACCTCTGCTCTTTGTAACAGTCCTTCTGTACTGCAGTCTCAAAACTCTGCTCTCTGTAATAGTCTTTCTGTACCCCAGACTCCAACGTCAGCTTTCTTTATTAGTTCTTCTGCACCCCATTCTCAAAACTCTGCTTTCTGTAACAGTCATTCTCCAACTCAGTCTCTAAACTCTCCTCTCTGCAACAGTCCTTCTGCACCTCAGTCTGAAAACTATGTTCTTTGCAACGATCCTTCTGCAACCCTGTCTCCAAACCCTGCTTTCTGTAACAGTCCTTCTGCACCCCAGTCTCCAACCTCTGCTCTTTATAACAGGCCTTTTGCACACCATTCTCCAAACTCTGCTCTCTGTAACAGTGCTTCTGTACCTCAGTCTACAAACTCTTTTCTCTGCAACAGTCCTTCTGCACCCAAGTCTCCAACATCTGCTCTCTGCAACAGTCCTTCTGCACCAAATCTCTAACGTCTGCCTCTGTAACATTCCTACTGTAACACAGTCTCCAAACTCTGCTTCCTGCAACAATCCTTCTGCACCCAATTTCCAACCTGTGATCTCCCCAACAGCCCTTCAACACCCCAGTGTCCAGCCTCTGCTCTCTGCAATAGTCCCTCTGCAACCCAGTCTCCAACATCTGCTCTCTGTAACAATCCGTTTTCACCTCAGTCTTCAAACTCTGCTCTCTGCAACGGTCCTTCTGCACCTCAGTCTCCAAAAACTACTCTCTGTAAATGTACTTCTGAATCCCTTCTCCAAACTCTGCTCTTTGTAATAGGCCTTCTGCACCCCAGTCTCCAACCTCTGTTCTCTATAACAACCCTTCTGCACTCCAGTCTCATAATTTTGCTCTCTACAACGATCCTTCTGCACCCCAGTCCTCAAACTCTGCTCTTAACAACAGTCTTTCTGCACCCTAGTCTCCAACATGTGCTCTCTGCAAAAGTCCTTCTGCACCTCAGTCTGATATCTCTGTTCTCTACAACGATCCTTCTGCACCCCAGTCTCCAACCTCTGCTCTCTTTAACAGTCCTGCTGCACATCGGTCTACAACTCTGCTCTCTGTAAGTTCCTTGTGCAACCTTGTATGAAAACTCAGCTCTCTATAGGAGTTCTACCTCAACCTAGTCTCCAACCTCTGCTCTCTGCAACGATCCTTCTGCACCTCAGTCTCGAAACTCTACTCTCTGTAACAGTCCTTCTTCACCCAAGTCTCAAACCTCTGCTATTTTCAACGATCTTTCTGTACACCAGTTTCCAACGTCTACTCTCTGCAACAGTCCTTCTGCACCCCAGTCTCCAACCTCTGCTCACTGCAACAATCTCTGTGCACCCCAGTATCCAATATCTGCTCTATGCAACAGTCCTTCTACACCCCTGTCTCCAACCCCTTCTCTCTGCAACAGTCTTTCTGCACCTCAGTCTGAAAACGCTGTTCTCTGCAATTATCCTTCTGCACCCCAGTCTTCAAACTCTGCTCTCTGTAATACTCCTGTTGCACCTCAGTCTCGAAACTCTGCTCTCTGTAAGATCCTTCTTCAAACCTGTCTCCAAACTCTGCTCTATGTAATAGTCCTTCTGCACCCCAGTCTCCAACCTCTGCTCTATGCAAGAGTCTTTCTATAACCCAGTTTCCAAACTCTGCTTTCTGCAACAGTCCTTCTGCACCCCAGTCTCCAACTTCTGTTCTCTTTAACAATCATTCTTCACCTCAGTTACCAAACTCTGATCTTTGCAATGGTCCTTCTGCACCACAGTCTCCAACCTCTGCTCTCTGTAACAATCCCTCTGTACCCCAGTCTAAAAACTCTGCTCTATACAACAATCCTTTTGCACCCCCGTTTCCAAACTCTGCTCTCTGCAAAAGTCCTTTTACACCCCAGTCTCAAACATCTGCTCCCTTCAACAGTCTTTCTGCACCTCTGTCTGACAACTCTGCTCTCTGCAACGATCATTTTGCACCCCAGTCTTCAAACTCTGCTTTAAGTAACAGTCTTTCAGCACCTCAGTCTCCAAACTCTTCTTTCTGTAAGATCATTCTGCACCCCAGTTTCCAAACTATGCTCTATGTAATATTCCTTCTGCTCCCCAATCTCCAACCTCTGCTCTCTGAAACAGTCCTTCTGCTCCACAGTCTCTAACCTCTGCTATCTGTAACAGTCCTTCTGTCCCGCAGTCTCCAACCTCTTCTCTCTGTAATGGTTCTTCTGCATCCCAGTCTCCAAACTCTGATCTCTGTAACAATCCTTCTTGACCCCAGTTTCCAACCTCTGCTGTCTTCAACGATCCTTTTGCACCCCAGTCTCCAACCTCTGCTCTCTGCAAAAGTCCTTCTGTACCCCAGTCTCCAACATCTGCTCTCAGCAACAGTCCTTCTGAACCTAAGTCTGAAAACTCTGCTCTCTGAAACAATCCTTGTGCACCCCAGTCTCCTAACTCTGCTTTTTGTAACAGTCCTACTGCACCTCAGTCTCCAAAATCTACTCTCTGTAACAGTGCTTCTGAACCCTAGCCTCCAACCTCTGATCTCTGTAAGATCCTTCTGCACCCAAGTTTCCAAATCTGCTCTCTGTAACATTTCTTATCCTCCTCAGACTCCAACCTCTGCTCTCTGTAACAGTCCATCTGCTCCCCAGTCTCCAACCTCTGCTCTCTGTAACAGTCCTTCTGTACCTCAGTCTCCAACCTCTGCTCTCTGTAACGCTCGTTCTGCACCCCAGTCTTCAACCACTCCTTTCTGTATCATTCCTTCTGCACCACAGTTTCCAACCTCCGCTCCCTGCAACATTCCTTCTGCAACTCAGTCTCCATCCTATGCTTTCTGCGACAGTTCTTCTGCAAACCAGTCTCCAACCTCTGCTCTCTGCAACAGTTCGTCTGCACCCCAGTATCCAAGGTCTGCACTCTGAAACAGTCCTTCTCCACACCAGTCTCCAAACTCTGCTCTCTGTAACAGTCCTCCTGTAGTGCAGTCTCAAAAATCTGCACTCTGTAAGGGTTCTTCTGCTCCCCAGTCTTCGACCTCTGTTTTTTGTATCAGTCCTTCTGCACCAAATTCTCAAACATCTGTATCTGCAACAATCCTTCTAAACCGCAGTCTCCAAACTCTGCTACCTGCAACAGTCCTTCTGCACCCCAGGCTCCAACCTCTGCTCTCTGTAACAATCCTTCTGCACCTCAGTCTCAAAACTCTCCTCTCTACAACGGTGCTTCGGAACCTCAGTCTCTAACCTCTACTCTCTGTTACAGTCCTTCTGCAGCTCAGTCTCCAACATCTGCTCTCTCTGAGATCCTTCTGCAACCCAGTCTGTAAACTCTGCCCTCTGTAACAGTCCTTCTGCATCCCTTCTCCAACCTCTGTTCTCTGTAACATTCCTTTTGGACGCTGGTCTCAAACCTCTGCTCGCTACAACAATCCTTCTGCACCCCAGTCTCCATCCTCTGCTCTCTAAAACAGTTCTTCTGCACCCCAGTCTCCAATATCTGCTCTCTGAAACAGTCCTTCTGCACCTCAGCCTGAAAACTCTGTTCTCTGCAACGATCTATCTTCACCCCAGTCTCCAACCTCTGTTCTCTGTAACAGTCCTGCTGTACCACAGTCTCTAAGCTCTGCTCTCTGTAAGATCCTTCTGCAACCCTGTCTCCAAACTCTGCTGTCTGTACCAGTCCCTCTGCACCACAGTCTCCAACCTCTGCTCTCTGTAACAGTTCTTCTGCACCCGAGTCTCCAAACTCTGCTTTCTGTATCAGTCCATCTGCACCCCAATCTCCAACCTCTGCTCTCTGTAACAGTACTTCTGTATCTCAGTCTACAAACTCTGCTCTCTTCAACAGTCCTTCTGCAACCCAGTCTCCAACATCTGCTCTCTGCAAAAGTCCTTCTGCACCAAAGTCTCAAACCTCTGCCTCTGTAACGGTCCTAATGCAACCCAGTCTTAAACATCTGCTCTTCGCAGAAGTCCTTCTGCACCAAATTCTCCAACCTTTGCCTCTGTAACAGTCCTAATGCAACACAGTCTTAAACCCGTACTCTCTACAACAGTCCTTCTTCACCCAAATCTCAAATCTGTGCTCTCCGCCACAGTCCTGCTACACCCCATGTCCAGCCTCTGCTCTCTGCAGCAGTCCCTCTGAGACCAAGTCTCCAACGTCTGCTCTCTGTAACAATCCTTCTGCACCTCAGTCTCCAACCTCTGCTCTCTGCAATGGTCTTTCTGCACCTCGGGCTCTACTCTCTGTAAATGTACTTCTGCACCGCTTCTCCAAACTCTGCTCTCCATAACAGGCCTTCTGCACCCCAGTCTTCGACCTCTGTTCTCTATAATGATCCTTCTGCACCCCAGTCTCCAACCACTGCTCTCTTTACCAGTTCTTCAGCAGTACAGTCTCCAAACTCTGCTCTCTGTAACAGTCTTTCTACACCTCAGTCTCCAACCTCTGCTCTGTGTAAGATCTTTAGGCAACAAGTCTCCAAACTCTTCCCTCTGTAACAGTCCTTCTGCACCTTTTCTACAAACCTTTCTCTCTGTAACAAGCATTCTGCACCCCAGTCTCCAACCTCTGTTCTCTGTACCAGTCCTTCTGCACCCCAGTCTCAAACCTCTGCTCTCTACAACGATCCCTTTTCACCCCAGTCTCCAACATCTGCTCTTTGCAACAGTCCTTCTGAACCCAAGTCTCCAACAACTGCTCTCTGCAACAGTCCTTCTGCAACTCAGTCTGAAAATTCTGTGCTCTGAAATGATCCTTCTGCACTCCATTCTTTAAACACTGCTCTCTGTAACAGTCTTTCTGCTTCCGAGTCTCCAACCTCTGCTCTGTGTAACAGGACCTCCGCAAGTCAGTCTCCAATGTATGCTCTCTGCAACAGTCCTTCTGCACCCCAGTCTCCAACCTCTGCTCTCTACAACAGTCCTTCTGCACCCTACTTACCAACATCTGTTCTGTGCAACAGTCCTTCTTCACCCCAGTCTCCAACATCTGCTCTCTGCAACAGTTCTTCTGCACCTCAGTCTGAAAACTCTGCTCTCTGCAACGACACTTTTGCACCCCAGTCTCCTACCTCTGCTCTCTGTAACAGTCCTAATACACCTCAGTCTCCCAAATCTGCTATCTGTAAGATCCTTCTGACACCCAGTCTTTAAACTCTGCACTCTGTAACAGTCCTTTTGCACCCCAGTCTCCAAACTCTGCTCTCTGTAACAGTCCTTCTGCACCTCAGTCTCCAAACTCTGCTCTGTGTAACAGTCTTCTGCACCCCAGTTTCTAAAATCTGCTCTCGGCAACAGTCCTTCTGCACCCCAGTGTCCAACCTCTGCTCTCTGCAATGATCCTACTGCACCCCAGTCTCCAACCTCTGATCTCTACAAGATTCCTTCTGCACCTCAGTCTCCAACTTCTGCTCTCTGTAAGATCCTTCTTCACCCCTGTCTCCAAGCTCTGCTCATTACAACAATCCTTCTGCACACCAGTCTTCAACATCTACTCTATGTAACAGGACTTCTGCACCTCAGTCTCCAATCACTGCTCTCTGCAACAGTCCTTCTTCACCACAGTCTCCAAACTCTGGTCTCTGTTAGATCCTTCTGCACTCCAGATTCTAAACTCTGTTTTCTGTAACATTCCTTCTCTTCCCCAGTCTTTATTTTTTGCTTTGTGCAAGTGTCCTGCGGCACCTTAGTCTCCAACCTCTGTCCTCTGCAACAGTCTTTCTACTCCCAGTCTCCAACATCTGCTCTCTGTAACAGTCCTTCTGTACTGCAGTCTCCAACCACTGCTCTCTGTAACGGGCCTACTGCACCCCATTCTCCAAATACTGCTTTCGGTATCAGTCTTTCTGAACCTCAGTCTCAAACCTCTGCTCTCTGTATCTATCCTTCTGCACCTCAGTCGCCAACCTGTGCTCGCTGTATCATTCCTTTTGCACCCCAGTCTCTAACCTCTGCTCTCTGTAACAGTTTTTCTATACTGCAGTCTCAAAACTCTGGTCTCTGTAACGGTCCTTCTGCACCTCAATTTCTAACCTTTACTTTCTGTAACAGTCCCTCTGCACATCAGTCTGATACTTCTGCTCTCTACACGATCCTTCTGCACCCCAGTTTCAAAACATTGCTCCATGCAACAGTCCACCTGCACCTCAATCTCCACCCTCTCCTCTCTATAACAGGCCTTCTGCAAGCCAGTCTTCAAAGTCTTCTCTCTGTAGCAGGCCTTCTGCACCCCAGTATCCAAAATCTGCTCTCTGCAACGATCTTTTGCACCCCAGTCTCCAACCTCTGCTCTCTGCAATGATTCTAGTGCACGCAAGTCTCCAACCTCTGATCTCTGCGACAGTCCTTCTGCACCACAGTCTGCAAATTCTGCTCTCTGTAAGATCCTTTTGCACCCCTGTATCCAACCTCTGCTCTCTGTAGCAGTCCTTCTGCATCCAAGTCTCCAACCTCGGCTCTCTGTAGCAGGACTTCCACACATCAGTCTCTAAAACTCTGCTCGCTGCAACAGTCCTTCTGCAGCATATTCTCCAACCTCTGCTCTCTACAACAGTCATTCTGCACCCTATTTACCAACATCTGCTCTCTGCAACAGGCCTTCTTTACCCCAGTCTCCAACATCTGCTCTCTGCAACAGTTCTTCTGCATCTCAGTCTGAAAGCTCTGCTCTCTGCAATGACCTTTCTGCACCTCAGTCTCCTACCTCTGCTCTGTAACAGTCCTTCTTCTCCTCAGTCTCCCAACTCTGCTCTCTGTAAGATCCTTCTGCAACCCAGTCTTTAAACTTTGCACTCTGTAACAGACCTTCTGCACAACAGTCTCCAACCTCTGCTCTCTGTAACAGGCCTTCTGCACCCCAGTCTCCATCCTCTTCTATCTGCATAGATTTTTCTCCACCCCAATCTCCAACATCTTCTCTCTGCAACAGTCCTTTGGCACCCCAGTATCCAAACTCTGCTATTTATGAGATCCATCTGAACCCCAGTCTTCAACCTCTGCTCTCTGTAACAGTCTTTCTGCACCCAAGTCTCAAAACTCTGATTTCTGTAACAGTCCTTCTGCACCTCAATCTCCAACCTCTGCTCTATGTAATAGTCCTTCTTCACCCCCAGTCTCCAACATCTGCTCTCTGCAGCAGTCTTTCTAAACCCCAGTCTCCAAACTCTGCTGTTTGCAACGATCCTTCTGGACACCTGTCTCAAATGACTTCTCTCTGCAACAGTCTTTCTGCACCACAGTCTCCAACCTCTGCTCTCTTTAAGATCCTTCTGCACTCCAGTTCCAAACTCTGCTCTCTGTAAGATCCATCTGAACCCCAGTCGTCGACCTCTGCTCTCTGTAACAGTTCTTCTGCACCCTAGTCTTTAAACTTTGCACTCTGTAACAGTCATTATGCACAACAGTCTTTAAACTCTGCTCTCTGTAACAGGATTTCTGCACTCCAGTCTCCAACCTCTTCTCTCTGCAACGATTCTTCTCCACCCCAGTCACCAACATCTGCTCTCTGCAACAGTCCTTTGCACACCAATGTCCAAACTCTGCTCTCTATAAGATCCATCTGAACCCCAGTCTTCAACCTCTGCTCTCTGTAACAGTCCTTCTTTACCCGTCTTTAAACTTTGCACTCTGTAACAGTCGTTCTGCACAACAGTCTTTAAACTCTGCTCTCTGTAACAGGACTTCTGCACTCCAGTCTCCAACCTCTTCTCACTTCAATGATTCTTCTCCACCACAGTCTCCAACATCTGCTCTCTGCAACAGTTTAGCACCCCAGTCTCCAAACTCTGCTCTCTGTAAGATCCATCTGAACCCCAGTCTCCAAACTCTGCTTTCTGTAACTGTCCTTCTGCACCCCAGTCATCAAACTCTGCTCTCTGTAACAGTCCTTCTGAAACCCAGTCTCCATTATCTGCTCCCTACATCAGAACTTCTAAACCCCAGTCTCCAAACTCTGCTCTCTGCAAAGATCTTTCTGGACCCCAGTCTCGAACATCTGCTCTCTGCAACAGTCCTTCTGCACCACAGTCTCCAACCTCTGCTCTCTGTAATATCCTTCTGCACTCCAGTTTCCAGACTCTGCTCTTTGTAACATTATTTCTCCACCCCAGTCTCCAACCTCTGTCCTCTAAAACTGTACTTCTGCTCCCCAAACTCCAAAATCTGCTCTCTGTAACAGTCCTTCTGTACCGCAGTCTCCAAAGTGTGCTCTTTGTAAGAGTCCTTCTACACTCCAGTCTCCAACCTCTGCTTTCTGTATCAGTCTGTCTGAACCACATTCTCTAACCTCTGTTCCCTGTATCTAACCGTGTGCACCTCAGTCTCCAACCTGTTCTCTATGAATCAATTTTTCTGCACCCCAGTCTCCAACCTCTGCTCTCGGTAACAATCCTATACCGCAGTCTCCAACCTCTGCTCTCTGTAACAGTCCTTCTGCACCGCAATTTCCAAACTCTGCTTCCTGTAACAGTCCTTCTGAACCTGAGTCTCCAAACTCTCCTATGTGTAACAGTCCTTCTACTCCTCAATTTCAAACGTCTGCTCTTTGTAACCATCCTTCTTGACCTCAGTCTGAAACCTCTGCTCTCTGCACAATCCTTCTGCACCCAAGTCTCAAACCACTGCTCTCTGTAACAGTCCATCTGCACATCAGTCTCCAACCTCTGCTCTCTGTAAGATTCTTCAGCAACCCCAGTCTCCAAACTCTGCTCTCTATAACAGTCCTTCTGCACCCCAGTCTCCAAACTCTCCTCTCTGCACCAGTCCTTCTGCTCCCCAGTCTCGAACATCTGCTCTCTGCAACAGTCCTTCTGAACCTCAGTCTGAAAACTCTGTTTCCTTAAACCACCCTTCTGCACGCCAGTCTCCTAATTCTGTTCTTT